>NC_034605.1:29237085-29255874 GCF_900095145.1 Mus pahari | reverse complement strand
GGAGAAGAAGAAGAAGAAGAAGAAGAAGAAGAAGAAGAAGAAGAAGAAGAAGAAGAAGAAGAAGAAGAAGAAGAAGAAGAAGAAGAAGAAGAAGAAGAATTTGTTTTGCTTCTCTAACATCTAAAACTCCTCTTTCCCACACCAGATGTCACACCCACAGTCACCACCATCCCAGTGACATGGCCTCCTTATTGACAAACACGGAAAGAGAGATAGTGCTTGGTGCAAGAAAAGACATCACAGAGCCCACCTCCTCCCACAGCCTACACCCACAGAAGAATCTGAAGGACAGGCTGCATTGGTTTTTTTGTTTTTTTCCCCCTCTGGGAGCTTCAGAATGCTGTGGGAGTAGAGTGTGTGAGAGCTGTTCTGTCTGACTCCTGGAACCCTTGGCCATGACAGCATCTCATGCTCTTGATTGCGCATGCTAAGCTCCATTCTCCATGGTGACACATCACAAGAAGGCTGATGTCACTTTCTGACAAACTCTGCTCCAAGTCTGCATTTTCTCAAAGTATTTAGGAAGGGTGGTGAGTTTCTCCTCCTTCCTTTTAGAATTGTTCTTTCTTCGCTGCTTCAGGCCTCTAAATTACCTCTCCTAAGAGGACATACTAAGTCCTTCTGAATAGAATTAGTGCTCATGATCCATCTTTTCTAGGAAAGTGATCGTTTTGTGAGGATCACTGATAAATTCAGTTACATTGGGTCAACAAAATCTTGGAATACTTTTTCTCATTTCTTTTTCCAGATATATATTTTCTAGGGTGTATTTAACTGTTAGGCATAAAAAGTGTTTTCCTAATTCTCCTTATATCGCAAACATTTTCTCTGTCTTCCTGTCCTGTCTCATTTTCCCTCTCTGAGATTTGATCCTTAAATCTTCATGGTTGCTAAGTGGAAGGTCTGGCTTCTAATAGCTTCTTCCATGCTGAATGGGGTGTTGACTTTACTTACCCAAGGACCAAGGGTCTCAGCCTATCTAAGTGAAGCAGGCAAAGGGGGCATTAGAAACTAGAGCTTAGAGATCAGAGGGTCATCATTTGAAAGAAGAGGCCAGCACATGTGGACAGCTAAAACCCAGCAGAATGTGTGCAGAACAGCATTTCATTCTCTGCAGTTGACGGATGTTCTGCCCATCTCATCCATAAGGCCTCAAATATGCTTTGAAGAGGAATAAAGGAAATGGTGCTGTAACATTAAAAAAAAAAAAAGAGTGTGGCATTCCTTGAGACATGAAACTACATAATCATAAAGCATCCAGTACATTGTCATGGGTAAGAATAGCACCAAAAATAACAGGGCCCCCTCATCATGGTGAACCTGCTAACCATGAAAGAGTTATTAATGCTTAAAGCAGAGTTTTCCCTAACCGATTCTGAGTCTGTGAATCTTTGCAGGCTGAAAGCCCGTGGACCCAGTTATTGTATCTTCACAGTACTGACAATAGTTCTGCTTGTGTTCCTGTTGGTTCAGGAGAATACATCGCATCTTGTCTGATAGCTGACATCATCTGAACTTTTGAGCTTAGGACTGAACAGAGAGAACATGTCAATAGCCACACCCCAATAAATGTGAAAAAGTCCAATGGTGGGGTGTGAATCGTCTTACTAGTGTCAAGAAATAAAATAAGGTTGATATCACTCTTGATTTGTTTAGAAATGGGATTTTTATTTGGAAAACACTTTAGATCTGCCTATAGTTTGCAGGTAAAAGTAGCCTTTTTGTTAGGATGCATGAATAAGTTTTATCCTTCATCAACTTCTCCAGTTCTTTTCATGTGGTTGGGATAGGCTCTAATCAATCCTGCGGATATGGTGGGAAATGTCAGAACACATCAGAAAATACACATGCCTTTGACAGTAGCTGAGTAAAGCCTAATTACTTTCTTGTTCTCCAACTTTGCCCGTCCTTTGCACTAGGTTAAAGGAAGACTCAGATTTAGTTTCACATCCCAGTTGTCATGGGGAAAGAACATGCAGGCCCTTAAGACTTTTGGATTCTGGACTTAATAGTCCTTTTTTAAAATATATCTTTCCAGCTGTCATGAGTCATGAAGTCCCTTAATATACTTTTTTATCTGTTTCAGAGAAGAGTGTCTTATGGACCATGTTAGTCACATCCTCACTGAATGGCCCATTGCCTTTCTGTTTCTCTGTAAGATGAGCTTACACTTCATTTTGGAAAAGAGGTTTCAGAGCCTTGTCTGTAGCCTCAGAACATTACTGCAAGCTGCTACAGTCTGTAGGCACCCTGGTACCTCAGCTAGATTCTTCCTTAATGAGAACTTTCCAAGAGTAAGACCAATGGCAAGGAAAACCTTTTTGTACTGGGGGAAGGATTGGGGCCTTCCCATCAACACTGGTTTCTACACAAGTTGGTTTATTAGAGAGAGGTTCTAGGGTACTGATTAAGGTAGAGAGAAAGCCCCCATATTGCAAAGTTAAGCCGTTCTTTCTTGTCACAGTCAAGAATCACCTGGTAGTCACTTGAGTGGGGTTTTGCTGTGAGCCCTCTAGGACCCTCACATCTCAAGGGCACCCAAGGAGGATCAGAGAAGTCTCACTCACTCCCCTTCAAAGGATAAGATATCATTGCTTCCAATGGCTGCCCTCTTTGCAGAGGGGCAAAGCTCTGACCTTGTAGGGCTTGTTTTAGATAGTTCTTTCCCTGTGCCTGAGCTTCCTACAACAGTAGCATGTTTGCCCTATAGAACCTTGCTTCAACCTGGGCTCTCTACAGAGGAAACAGGATGTTCTCTGCCTAGGGAAATGTACCTTTCTTGGATATGCCCACTAAAATGTCAGCAGTGAGGAGACAGGGACACTGCTCCACACTCCCACTCTCCCTAGCCTGGGAGCTCCCCAAGACTTGGACGTTAATTCAGCTAACCAAGGATCCATGGCATTGACACTAAACTTGTGTTCACAGGGCATGGTCCATTATATTTGGCTCCAGGAAAAAAGAAAGATGTTTATTATTCCTTTAGAAGTGAGAATTATATTTCTATGTTGACATCTAAACCTAAGTAAAGTATCCAGTTGAGTTGGAAGAACAGAGAATGAATATATATATTCAGATTGGTTTTGGGTTTTGTTTTGTTTTGTTTTGTTTTGTTTTGTAAACATGCAATGCAACTTCCTAACCAACCTTATCTATGAGGAAAATCTAGTTATATTCAGGCAGGATAGAAAGGGAAGTAATATGAAGAAACCTAATAAGAAAAAGAAACCCCTCCCCTAGACACACTTACCAGCGGAAGAGGAAGAATTTCATCACAGTCAACAACTGGTCAAGCCCCTAACCTTCCCAGCCATAAACCTGTTATTTTCTAGAAAGTTCACCAGAAATACCAGTTAAGGGAAAGGACATGCACTGAACTCCTTAGGCAGCCATAGTGGCCTCTGTTTTTACCTTATCAGATTGTAATTCTCTTCAAGGCACTCCCAGAACCATCTCATGGATTTCTTTTATCAGAACAGGAAGAAAAGCTAAAAATAGTTCCTTAGTAACCTTGTGAAATGTAACCTGCAAGTCACTGAGAAATGGCTGATGCTAAGACATTAATTGTCTATTCTCCCACAAGGACTCCACATTCATACTTGAGTATGTCTCACTCTCCCCAGCTTTTCCTTGGAAGCACATAACTCACAAAAATGGTGAGTTTTACCTCCCTCTGAGTAGCTTTCCTTTTGTTAACCCTAATGCGTAAGCCTATGTTGAAATATGAAATCACAAAGTCTGCTTTGCTGTAAGCTGGCTAGTCCTGACATGCTTTTTTAATATTAAAGCAACAGGCAAGGATCTAATGCACTTGATGAAATATCAGGTAGGCGAGGGTCTAGAAAGGTGTGGAGATCTTAGCTGTAAGCCTCAAAGGCTATCTGTTCTTTGTTTGTACATTCCATGGTATTTACCTAATAGTGACAAGGATGTCAGGTCACACACAGAGGTGGACAACAAGGCTGTTAAAGATGGCCCAAGGTAACAGGGCTCTGGACCAATGACATTCCAAGCATTCCACAATTGTTGGAGTCCTAATCAACCTGTGGTCGGACAGGTGTCCCTTCTTTCTATGAATTGTCATTCACACAAATGGGGGAGCATGCAATGTGTAGCACATCATCTCTCTCTGGGGTATTTGTGGCTTAAAATTTCATTCCAAAGAATGAATAATTAGCACAGATTCGATAAACATGATAAGTTACTCCATAAGAAAGAACAAAAAGCATAAGGACCTATATTAAAAACAGATCGATAGGCAGGCAAAGCTAGTTTCTTCTCAGTTCAGTGTTGTGTGCATAAAACTTCCTCAACACAGCAGGAAATGCAAAGACAAGCCTCCTCACCCTCTGGACCTATACCACATTGTCAAGAGCAATGAGCTATCATCATATTCCTTCCTCCAGTCTGGTGAATTCTAATAAACAACTCCTAAAGATTTCAAAGAGTGTGGGGAGACAAGCTGTGCAGTCATAACTTCATGGCTCACTCTTCTATTGTGGTTGTTGCTGCCATCACAGCCTTTAATTCTGATGGGAAAAATATAAAGAAAGACAACGGGGGAGGGCGCAAGTAAAAGAGATAGAGAACCTTTAGACTTTTTGGGTCTTTGACTCCACATCAATTGGCTCACAACTGCCTGTAACTCGAATTCCAGGGTATCTGATACCCTCTCGTGACCTCCACAGGCACCTGCACTCATGTGTATATAACAACACACAAACACAAACATAAGATAAAATTTGAACTATTTTTAAAATAACTTCATGAAAGATGGGAGGTAGGAAGGATGTTCTATATACAATGGCCCTCATACTGGCATGTGCATAAAAGAAAATTAAATTCTCCCCTTCTAAAGTATAAAGATTAAAATTATGTCTAAAATTAAAACATGAAAAATACAGTGGTTGTCAAATGCAACCCTACAAATAAACATGAAATACCATATCATCTACTAAGATAAAAAGGTCCCAGGGCCCCATGGCTCTACTCTTTGTACAAACAAGCACTATGGAAACATATAGCTCTTCTAACCAAGTGCATGTAATTTTGATTTTAAAAAAAAAATTAGGAAACTTAGAGACATTTCTAAGAAATAATATAAGCTTGTTACTCAGAGATTGAGATTCATACCAAAAGAGTCAACACACACTAAAAGAAGTGCAAAATATCCAAGTTGGCTTTGATATTTTTTTAAGTCAAAAAATTAAGTAATAAAACTTCTAATGAATCCTTTTGGGGACATCTTGACCTGGCCAAGTAAAAATGGAACTGGTCAAGAGACAAAGGGTTTTACCTTATTTCAATGAAACAATGCAGGCTAATTATTGCAACAACTACAAGCACTTTCCCTCCCTTTAGGGAGTGCCTCATTATTTCAATTAGGCATATATTCACTAACAGGCCCATAAATATTTCCAATTAGCCTGTTTGCTTCCATTTTATGAGGCTGCTTTCAAATTAGCGCCCACATTCTATAGAACTGGAAATAGAAGCTTGGGAGACGGTAATTTCCCTCTCAAGAAAAGAAGAACAGGGACGGCTTGTCCACAAAGAGCACTCATTAGGTTCAAACCATTTATAGTCCGTGTTATTTGGGGTGATGTACTGTCAAACTCGGATAAAAGGCTAAAAGTGAGGAGCAGCTTCAACCAATTATTTTCAGGTCCAAATGTAAGCATGATGGAAGGGTATAGGCAAAGCACTAGGAGAGAAATAACACGGTGCACACCACCAGGCTCCCTCAGCTGTGATCTCATCCGGCCTTCCTTATTGAAGGGAAACTATGGGGGTTTCAGCAGGGAGGCTACCATGATCCAAAAATGAACCCATAAATCAAGAATTTGAAACTGCCTCAGAACCTGGTATCCAAACAAAGTTAGCCACATTAGCCCACACGGGAAACGCACCTCATCACAGAAAGAGCTCCAAAAGGAATCAACATCACTTCCACCACCACCACCTCCACCCTCAGCACCACCGTCAACATCATCATCATCATAATGATCATCAACCCAACTGTGGTACACAACTGAGGGATGTGTGGCTTACAGAAGTGTGAAAACAGGAAATAAAATGTTGGCATCTTTTACATGATGGACGTAATCAACTGTGGCATGTGTCAAAGTAAAGACATAGTGTTGATGTGTTGTGGGTTTGCTCAAAATATAACAACTGCATCTTGCCAAGAGTTCCGTCTGTGTCAGCCACCGTACTCAAATAGTTTCTCTGCTTCATGTTTAAAGAATCTCAGCAGTTTTTGTTGAAAAGGTGACTGATCAGCTCAGTGAGAGCCTGTAAATCAGAGAGAGGAGATGATGTCTGCACGGCCCCAGGAATAGTTAACTAACACTGTTGCACGAATTCTCTAGGTCCCAAGTCCTTTCTGCCTCTCAATTCTGCCTCTTTTCCTATTGGAGAAAAGACTACAGGCAATTCTTCCCAAGAACCCTCGCAAACCTAATCATTTTTTATATATTCAGATAACCCTATATAGAGGACAGATCTGTGACAATTTTTATTGAGAAAAATCTCAACTGTAAGAGGCTGAGCAATGAATCTAAGGTTCCCCAGTTAAGGATGCCTGGCTGAGGGTGCATGGCTAAGGATGGTCAACTATGAATGTCCACCTAAGGGTGCCTGGCTAAGGATTTCTGACTAATGGTGCATGAATAAGAATGCCCAGATAAGACAAAGGCTACCCAGATAAGGATGCACAGCTAAACATGCACAGTTGATCAGAACAGAACTAAGGCCCCATACAGGCAGGCAGTCTGGTTCTCAGTGTATTCTACTGAGCCCTTCATACCATCTATAAAAAATCAGAAGCAATGACTATCCATGTCCCAATGGTCCAAAATAACTTCCTTCATAGGTTTCAAATGGGTTGACCATATATAACATTTAAACAAGTGAAAAGAATTTCAAGAATCTACAAAGCTGAATAATTGGCCTGAGACAGTCTGTCCCAAGCAAAGTAGGCACTTACAGTTAATCTATTAAGAGAAATGACTGTGGATATTGTGCCCATAGAGTTACTTTTGACACCGTGAAAAAAAAATTATATCTCCCTCAATTACTGATCGACTTCCTACCTAATGAGGAAGACCTTTTGGAAGAACTATATTTGTCCTGTGCTCCATTAGCCTATAAACATTAGCGTTTCTGTATTTTCTTGGATAGATGCTAGTAAGCAATTGGCTACAGAACATACATTTGATCATCTAGGGCCTGTCGTAAACAAAGATTTATTGAAACACAGTTGCAGCTCTTTGCTTACATGGCAGTGGCTTCTTTTGAGTAACTGCAGCTGATAATCACATAGGCCACAAAACCAAGATGATTCAATAGTCGGTGCTTCTCAAGAAGCTGTCCCAGCTTGAGAAGACACACTTTATGAGGAACAGGAAGTCCTTGGTAAAGCCTGGGAGGCCCATGGTGATCTCACCTTGAGTCTGATTCCAACACCTTGCCTCCCCCTCCAGCGCTGCAGCTCAGACACTCCTTCCTCCCCACGCACCTTGGATAGCACCAACTGCTCTTTGCACAGCCTTCTCCTTTGCTTGAAGGGGAAGTTTGAAGTAGCAAGTTCTTACCCTTCCTTCTGATGAGCACCCTTCAAAGTCGCAGATGTTGTGAGGACTGAGCCCTGCAGAGTATCTGACCCCTATGGGAAGCGTTCTGCCAATGCTCGCTACCACTCACATTTGCAGTAGAGTTTTCAGCCAATCAGACTACTTCTTCTGATTTTCTATCTTTTCCATGAAATAGCAAAAACTAACATTGTGTCACATGGAAACATTGCACACTCAGGGGTTTGGGGAAATCCTGAGATGCTGTACCCACATAAGGTTTTATATTTTAAGGTTTACCTTCATAAGGTACCCTCCCCCATTTTTTTGTGCAGCCAGACCAAGCAAAGACTGAATGAAGAGATAACAAGGCACTGAATGTAGGAGTCTGGAGACCTCTGTAGTGGTTGGAAGCGGGGTTCTTAGTCTAAATAGAGCAGAGCTAAGCCCAATATCAGCATTAAAGATATGCCTTGAAATACCAATGCTATCCTATACAAGTCACATTGCATCTCCATCATGCAATCCTTGGATTTATGAATGACTCTTTTAACTTCTGGTTTTACACTAATTCCAACTTTTCTTTCCTTATTTGCAGCACCGAATAGAATATTAGTCACGGAGTTTACTGATAGCAGGAAATAAAGAATACATGTTAAAAATACACACACCGCGCACATCAAGTGGATCAGTAATTTTAGGCTGCCAGTCGTTTCATTGAGCACTTCACAGGGTTCCTGCAGTGTGAATAATAACAGACTATCTGGCTTGCTTATTTCCTTACAGATGCATGACCTGGAGCTGGAAGCATTCATCAGAAAGGAAAGATTCTCCCAAAAGGGCTCATAGAGAAAACATCTATGAAAATCTGGACAGAAAGTCTGATTGTCAAATCGAGCTGGTGTTGTGTAGCACACCCAATGCTTAACTCTGTAGTTGATCACATGAATGCCTACTAACATATAGAGATACACCCAAAGCCACATAAAAATGTACACCAGTCCCAACTGTCAAAACTGTAGATCAATCCTGGTAGATACAGGTTTTAGAGTTGATATGAAAATAAATGCCTAACTTCCAGAATTATAGAATACTTAAAAGGAAAAAAGTATTTGTATAATGCATTTTCAAATCAAGATAAGGAACATAAAATCTTTCCAGAAATTTCGAAGGGAATACCAAGTCAAAGTGTGAAGGAGAAGTTAGTGCACAAATGTCTCTGGTCAGCAGATGAGGCACTGTACCCAACAGGCTGAGCTGGAGACATTATACCCCACAAGAAAGAGCTGGCCCTTCCGCCTGGGCTGCAAACACTGTGTTCAGGGAGAATCACAGCAGTCAAGAGACACTCCTCCTGGCATTCACCTCGGAGGAGGAAGCTTGCCACCCTCCCCATTTCACAAATGAAGACAGCAAAATTATTGTCTGAACATTCAGTGTGTGGTACTAAAACAAAGGGGTAAAGCCTTCATCCAAGGGGTAAAGCCTTCGTCCAAGAAACAAGTGAAAACCATGCCAAGAAACACAAGAAACCAATGCAGTCAACCCAGCGAGGAGTGCTAATCAAACCAGAGAATGAAGCAAGGTTAGGTTAAATAGCCAAGGCCATACCAGCTCTCAAGCTCAAAATCCAGCTTTATTCCCGTGTGCACACTCTCCTGTTTCAGACTTTGTCAGTCCCAGCCTCAAAAGCATAGCCAAGAAGTAGCTTTTGTGCATTTCACTGAACTGGCTTCACCTTCTGTGTATTTCCCAGCTAAGTCTTTTTATAGGCAAATGTCTTCCAAGAATGAGAGTCATGAAAGTTATCCAAACACAGTGTAGGTGAGATCAGGTGATTGATGGGTAGCTGTGAGTCCCCTTGCCCAGCTCACTTCACAAAGGCCACAACTTAAATTACATTATTAAAATATACTCCTGCGTGACGCCCTCCAGGGGAAAAAAAAAATGGGTTAGTGATTCATGAGTCTGGTCTTTCTTTCCCTTCCCTAACTGTTAATTCTATACTGTTATCATATCCCCACCCCTTTTCCTCCAGCATTTGGGGGAGATGAGAAAAAGGAAATGAGGACAAAAACAACACAGCCATCCTGTCATTTTCAGAGTAAATTGAACAAAAGTAATATCACAAACTGGGTTGGGTCCCAGTAAAGAGACTCCTGAGCAGCCACGACCCTTGAAGAAGCTTAAAAGCTCCTTCAGTGTAGCCAAGAGGAGAGCACCGATACAGTCTAAGGGGCTTCTCTCTCAGTGCTGGAAGCATGGCTATAAGCAGCCTTGTGGTGGCAGCTCTTGAGATGAGGAAAACAGAAGGCCATGCTCCACTTCTGAGTGGAAAGCTTATAAATCCAGATTCCCTCTTCCTTCCACTCCCAGTTTCTTTATACTCCCTGTCCCTCCCCACTCTCCTCGTCCCCTCCCTTTTGTTCCTTCACATACAAATAAAACGTTGCCAGAGCAAGACAAGGGGTTGCTTGATCTCTATTCCATTAAGTGTATCCTAACATGTAAATCTGCAGTTTCAAAAGTGTTAGGAACATTGCATTTGCCATTACTTACAAATAACAGAGAAACTGTGGAAGGTAACCACACAATTTTTATACGATTTCTACATCTGGTATTGCACCTACCTCCCAAGTTAATTATCGAGAGTTGAAGGGTGTTCTAATATGTGAGCTCTTGTTTAGCATGCACACAACGCTGTGTTTGATTCCCAACTCTGGGAAAAAAATTAACTGAGGTTAGGAAGCTATTGTGTGACCCTTCCTGGGAGGGGGGGGGGTGATGCAAGCAAATATCTACTCACCAGAGATAAGGAACAAACAATAGAGCAAAAACATGATTCCACTCAAGTCTAGCTTAATGAACCAGTGAGTTTGTCGAGGTTACTTTCAAGAGCATGACTCAAAGGCTGTGATGTCACTGAAACACCCACACCATCATGTGTAATGACTCGTGAATGATGTTTGGCTGGCTAGAGAGCCTCTTATCACTGGCAATGTCACTGCTTGTATAACCTTGGAGAAGGCCTTCTTGAATTTTGTAAGATGCAGAAACTTCCTGAAACCTATAGGTTGTTTATATCCTCAGCACTGTGAACTTTATATACTTACTGAAACCTAAGGAGCCTAATGAGAAATTATTGTGCAATAATAATTATGTTCACTCTCTTACAATAGTGAACAATATAAGGAATTGATCCCAAACACTATCAGGCTAGATCACATCTCTCTGCCTCAGAAAAGAGATACCAGGCTGATAGGCAGTAAAGAGGTAGACAAATGTTATGATATCAATAACTAAATGTGAGACCATAAAGAAAGGGTCCCCACAATTATGTTGGGAGTTCTATTAGATTATATCCTGGCAACTGGGCAATTCTACTACCCAACTCTCTTCAATTTACCCACAGTTCTTCTGAGATTCATGCTATGGTATTCATTCTGTACCCATCAGTCTTATCCAACCTCCTTCACAGAATGATTCTAGAAGGGTCTCTAGACTAGAACTAGTTAAGCTTGGACTAGTTCATTTGACAAATGTATCTTGGCCACATCATTCATTCCAGAGCTCTAAGATGCATTACAAACTCAGAGACCAGTGAGTGTTTCTTTGTTCTTGGATGCAAGGTGTCAACTAGAGAAAATTCCACATTGTACAGAACAAAAATTATTTAGCTTTGAAGAGATCCAACTTTTCAGGAGCCAGAACTAGAGGGTAACATTTGTCATCTCTAGGCAGCACCAGCACCACACTATGGACAGCTGGTAGAGCCACTATGCTTCACCTGGAACAGGAGCACCATGAGTCCCAATATCAACATAGAGAGGTTCATCCAGAGATCTGATGATAATTCAACCTGAAGTCTACCCTTGGAAAGGAAATGGAAACACAAAAGAAAAGTAGGGAATCCAAAGACATTTGTTTAATGTTAATTTGGAAATCCATTCTTACTAAATCAGGATAAGACAGAGAGAGGGGCAGCCAGCAGTGTTCTTCTGTGGTCTACCTCCAGGTTCCTACCTTGAATTCCTGTTCTGAGTTCACTCAGTGATGAGCTATAATAACCTTAAAGTACAAGCCAAATAAACCCTTTCCTCCGAGTTGCTTTTAGTTAGGGTATTTTATCATAGCAACAGAAAATAATGAGAACAGACATGAAAACATTATTGAAAAAGTAAAATATTTCTCAATGGATAGGTATGATGAAAAGTCACATACATAATATTTCAAGTTTTCTATGCATCTGTGGTAACTCTTGGGTGGATTTTAAAAATATAGATCAAGAGCTTTGAATACACAAGCTGCTTAAGTATCAGGCTGTGAAACTAACATTGGAACAACTGGATTGTCATGAAGAGCCCTAAGACATACTGCTTGGGTAATGGCTTACTTTTGTTTTCCAAATGTCATAACTATATGAGCCTAATAAATATTCAGATGGAGTTTCCATGAACAAAAATCCTCCAGCCTCCAGATTTTTTCTGAGGTGGCAGACATGTGGCAGTGTATACCAAAGGAGACTTAAAGGCGTAAGAATCATTTTGACACACTGGTACTATAGCCACTGTTAATGTTCTTGCATATTATAATTCATATCTTACCTTTAAGCTACGCCATTTTGTTCCCTAGATGTGTAATTTCTACCCATACTTCACAGTTCCTTTCTCACTTAGAGATACCTGCAACTTCAGGCCCTATGAAGAGACTTTTGTAACTTCTATAAATTTCAGCCTCTACAGGGCAGTGATGGCGCATGCCTTTAATCCCAGCACTTGGGAGGCAGAGGCAGGAAGATTTCTGGTTTCAAGGCCAGCCTGGTCTACAGAGTGAGTTCCAGGACAGCCAGGGCTGTCTCGAAACACCAAAAAAAAAAAAAAAAAAAAAAAAAAAAAAAAAAAGTTCCCGCCTCATGGCGAACCATTTGCCTATGGCTTCTCCTTCACTTTATTTCCTTGTTTATTGACTTTTTGGAAATAGTCTTTGCTACACCCATTCCAGTAGTGACAAGTGTGACAGGCCTAAAAACCTGGACACAGTCCTGAGGCGAAAAGTTCATGGAAACTTAGTCTCCTGGAACCTTGGCATTCCCATAGCAAGAATGCCCCAGATTTGTCCCTGTGATAGTGTGGAAGGTCTTGCATGCTTTCTTACAGTATTTTACTGGATAAGAGTTAGAAATCTCAGGGCAAGCTTAGCAAAGTATACTTAGAATCTTCATTACAGTCAGGTATGGCAGACTACATTGCATATTAGAAGAAAGTTGGTGAGTTCTTCTGACAAATGGAGATTCCCTACAGATAGTTAAAAGAGCAGCCAAGTTACTCCCATATGCAAGAATTTACCATGGCCTAGGAAAAAGGAGGGTTGTGGTTTAAGGAGGAACTACAGTGTTGCATCATTCATGAAAAGGTCTGCTAGAGCAGAACCCCCTGGTGCAAGCTTTCACAAGGCTCAAAGGAATAGCATAAATTGTGACTAGGGTATGAAATCCTCTCCTGGCCCCTGTCATTAGCAGACTCTAGGCAGGGCTATTCTTATTCTCAACTGTAAACATTGCCTGGTTCCTGCCAGTCCTTTGAAGGCATTCCTCTGATTTGTGTCAGATAACTTCAATGTACCTTGCCTGCTGTGACATCCTACTTCTTTGTTTTCTTCTGTGTTATATATATCTGATGCTAACTTTGACAAAATTACATTCAGATACCACACTCCCTTGTGTCTATGTCTGTTTGCCACCCTTTTCTCACTGACTCCTGCCCACCTGTAACCGGAACCCTTATTTCTCCCGCGGATTGAGGGGAGCCGACTGAGGCCGGTCCGCAGCAAGTCTTAAGGTTAGGTAAGAGTACTAAGTTCTACAAATGTACCTCACTGAGGTACATCCTCATCTGATTACTCTGTGTTTTCCCTACAAGTCATAGCACTCAACATAGCTGGAGCACAGTCAAACTCAAGGAGCTAGGCCAAGGCACCTGCTGTTTAACCCTCAGATCCATCCCAAGTTTGGCTACTTGTTTAAAATGTCCTTTCTAAAAGGAGAGATCATCACAGATTGTACTTGGGTGTGGTGTCCTTAAGACTCCAGTGAGTCTGAGATGTTCTCAGTCTTTCTTTGACCTTGATTCTTAAACATTTTAAGGTAGAATGTTCTTTAGTTGGGATTTCTTGATATGTCATTATCATTAGATTCAGAGCATATGCTTTTGTTAAGAATGTCACAGAAGTGATTCTGTGATTTTTTTTTTCCTACTGAATACTGTTCCATGACTCTAATTTTGACATTTCACCAGTCTTGGTGTCCACATAGACTACTGGAGGTCTTATTTATCTGATTGTTTTTTTCGGCGGGTGTTGTTCTTAAACTTATCATCATTGAGTCTTTACGCCATGGTTACTTGAACCTGTTCTACTTTCCTGGTCCTCATCCCACATTGTGTTTCTTCATTTAATTGTATTATATGACTTTATATTTGATAGTATTAAGTGAGTTGCAACTTGTTAATATCAAGTTCCATTTCTTTTTTATAGATGTTCTATTTTGACTCTTTCAGACTTACATAAAGTTTTGTGCATGCCTTTCCCCAAATGTTAGCATTTTACTACATATGCCACATCCTGTCTCCTACATCTCACCCTCTCTTTCTATAGAAATGCAAATATAGTATCTTTAAATGTTTTATCTGCATTATTTTTGAAGTGTAAGCATGGTTCTTTATTCCTAATTTCTTTTATTTTATAAAAGCAATGAAATATCTTATATAACCACAGTATAGTGATCAAAATTTTTAAAATTGTATTTTTAATTTTTTAAAAAAGACAGAGAAAGATCCTCTTTTGTATTTTGGGAAACATTCTTAACATCTATTAAAAATGGAACAAGGAATACAGACATGAGCTAAATCAGGAAAATCACCACAAACATAGCAGTGATGATTTTTCTCTCCTTGATCTAATCTGGTCTCTTCTATTTCAAATGCAAATACCAAATGTTAGTATGCAGATATAAAGGAAGCCTTATGGGATGTTTTTGTGAGCTTGGTACAAACTAGACATACCTGGAACAAGAGAATCTCAATTGAAACCTGTAGGCCTATCTGTTCGGCATTCTCTTGATTGCTGATGATTATGAGAGAGCCCAGCTTCATACTGTCTATTTAACAAACTGAAATCTTCTACTTTGCCAGGGATGGTGATATTGGACTAGATGTCTGGGAGACCACCCTCTCTTCTAAATCTGTCACACCAAGGATATACAAGTATGTGATTTTCTCCTAGAAAACATTATCACACTATAACAAGAGAACAAAAACTTCAGTGGAAAATTTTTCTCCAAAATAATAAAATGAATGATCATGGAGCCAAAGCAAAACTGTGAGCCAAAGGAGCCAGTGACTGTCATGAGTTCAGAAAAGCCAGGGTATTTTTGAGTCTTAACTCAAAATGATAGGTAAGAGAAGAAAAATAAAATAAAATAAAATAAAATAAGCATTTTCAGAAAAAAATAGAGGAAGGTAATATCATAGCTTAAAGTAAGTCCTATTGTAAGGAATATTCTTAATTTTAATGAGTAGCATTGAAGAAAACAACCAAGAGAATTAAAATACTAAACAAAGGTTAGAGAGGAATTGGTTGGAATGAGAAATTGACTATCAGCAGAGAGTTAATGAAACCTCCGAGAAGACAATGCAATAACAGAGCTCATATTTCGACTGCCATGCAAGTAAACTTTACAACTATTAACATACGCACACATATGACATGCTAATTAAAACAGAAAGGGAAACTGTCTAGAAGTAAAAGAAAACATGAATCTGCATTATTACTATGCACATTCATAGAATCAAAAAGGGGGGGTTGACAAAACTAGAATGGAAAAAGTCAGATTTGAAATTTACATTAGTTAAAACTATTAAAATTTCATCATGGGTTGTAGAATGGACCATTCCTCCCTGAGGACTAGTTAGCAGTTAATGGCTGCTGGGAAAAGATGTTCTTTCTCTTCAGTAGTACAGACATGCACCAATTGCCCATGCATCCGTAAATTAGCCCCTACCCATGCAAACAACCTCAGTTTAACTCAGCCTCAAAGAAAGAGCTTGTTGGAAAGAACAATTTCATCAGAAGTGGTGATGATGGAGGGTAAGACTGGAGTCAAAATTACCAAAATTCATTATATGTGGAGTTGTCAAAGAAAGTTTAAAACTACTGAAATTTAATATAAAAAGCACCCACAGGCCCTCTAGAACTGTTTCAAGAGCAAGAAAATTTGAATAGCATATTACTCAGAATCAACAGGGTAAGGCAAGAGTTAAAAGATATTCCTAAGAAAGTCAAGAAAGAAAAGCATAAGTTAATGATTTTTATAATCAGCTCTGTCACCTTATAAGCATAAAGCCTGGGGAACTGATATTTGAGTATCCAATAGGTACTGTGTCCACAGTCTTTTTCACAGATGAGTACAGCCAACAAAAAGATACCGCAGAAATCCTGCCCACATCCTGTCAGTTCCTAACCCATAAAGATGGTGAGTGCACGGGAGCCCACCCCACTCCCCAGATATGTGGGATCTACATGGATGGCTGTCTTGAAACAGCCATGGATCATAAATATTCATTTCCAAAAAGTAAAAGTTGAATTTGTCACACACACTGAGCCATGTTCTGAACATGGCTGGGGGTTTTGAGTCGAGAGTGGCAATCAGCAGATCATGCAAACAGTTGAGGTCTTAGGCTCCTGGGCAAAGGAAAAGGGGTGGGGGGAGGAGATGAGACCCCCATTTCCTTATCTATGCCTTAAGGATAGATAGATAGATAGATAGATAGATAGATAGATAGATAGATAGATAGATAGATAGATAGATAGATAGATTCCTCTGATAGATTCTTCTTTTTCCATTATTACAACCCCAAATTGGGGTAACACAAGTCTACTCTAATTAGTAATAGACCCTAACTAACCAGTGTAGGCAGAAAGACAAAATCCAATCCCTGTACCAGAAGGGACCTTGGACACCTTAGGACTAATAGCAGAAAGAAAGAAAATCATGCCAGGGAGGGGTTGGGAGGTGTAACTCAAACCCAACATAAACACAGGCTCCATTCAAGTCTACAATGCCCAGTTCTGCGTTCTCTGCCCACAATATGTGCAGTGCTTGACAATAAACTCCACTTTCACTTTATCCTGAGTAATCTTCCTGCTTTTAACTCCTTTTTTTCTGTTGTTCATTTTTTTTACCCTAATTTATTTATTCACTTTATACCCTTCCTCCTGCTCCCCCTTCATAAGTCTCTCCCCCATCCCCATCCCCTTCTCCTCTGAGATGGCGGAACTCCACCCCCATCCCCCACCCTCAGGTATCTGCCTACCCTGCCACATCAAGTCTCTGCAGAGTTGGGCACATCTTCTTCCACTGAGGCCAGAAAAAGCAGCCAAGATAGGGGAAAAGATTCCACAGACAGGCAACAGATATAGGGACACTCCCCTCTCCAATTTTTAGGGGACCTGCATGAAGACCAGGCTGCATATCTGCTACATATGTGCAGGAGCCTAAGTCCAGCCCGAGTATGCTCTTTGGTGGGTGGTCCAGTCTCTGAGAACCCCTAAGGGTCCAGGTTAGTTGACTTTGTTTGTTTTCCTGTGATGTTCCTATCCCCTTTGGGGTTCTTAAATCCTTTCCCCAACCCTTCTGCAATAGTCCCCAAGTTCCATCCAGTATTTGGCTGTGGGTCTCCTGCATCTGTTTCAGTCAGCTGCTGGGTGGAGCCTCCCAGAGGATAGGTATGCTAGGCTCCTGTCTGCAAGCATGACAGAGTTTCATTAATAGTGTCAGGGATGGGATGGGCCAGTTACTGGTTGACCATTCCCTCAGTCTCTTTGTCCCTACATTTCTTGTAGACAGGAGACATTTTGGATCAGAAGTTCTGTGGGTGAATTGTTGCCCTTATCCCTGCACTGGGGGTCCTACCTGGCTACAGGTTCCATATCCCGAGTGCTAGGAGTCTCAGCTAAAGTCATGTACTTAGACTCCTAGGAGCCTCCCCTATCCCAGGGCTCTGACATCCTAGAGATGTCCCCTAACACCTCTCAACACCCTCCCAACACCCTCTCCACCTGCTGATTTCCATTCATCCTCCCAGCCCCCTGGGCCTCTCCCCTGTCTCTCTCTACACCTGATCCTGAAGCCACACACACACACACACACACACACACACACACACACACACACCTGCCAATCCCCTCCCTGTCCCTTCTTCCATACAGTTCCCTCCCTCCATCTGCCTCCGATGACTATTTTAGTTCCCCTTCTAAGTGAGATTCAAGCTTCCTTACTTGGGCCTTCCTTCTTTTTTAGCTTCTTTGGATCTGTGGAGTGTAGCACGGTACCTGTATTTTATGGCTAATATTCACTTATAGGCAAGTACATACCATGCATGTCCCTTGAGTCTGGATTAACCTCACTTAGGATTTTATTTTCTAGTTCCATCCATTTGTGTACAAAATTCATGGTGTCTTTGTTTTTAATAACGGAGTAGTATCCCATTGTGTAAATGAACCACATTTTTCTGTATGCATTCTTTCATAAAGGATCATCTGGGTTGTTTCCAGTTTCTGGCTATTACAAATAAAAGGAATAAGACAACCCTGAAATTCCATCTTACACCCATCAGAATGGCGAAGATCAAAAACTGAAGCAACAGCAGCACATGCTGGTGAGGATGTGGATCAAGGGATGTGGGTCAATGCACTCCTCCATGGCTGCTGGGAGTGCAAACTTGTACAACTGCTCTGGAAATCAATCTGGTGGCTTCTCAGAAAATTGGGAGTTCTACCTCAAGACCCAGCTATAGGCCACTCTAACCATCTCTCTTCTGAACCCCAGCGGAGGCAGTTGAACACTCCGGAGGACTCTCCACACCACAGATCCTCGGGATCACAGTCCTCGGGATCACGGTTGAGTGGAACACAATCAACTCCAGAGAATCCAGCAGGGGCTTGTGCCAGCAGGAACAGGGACAAAGGAACACTGCTCGCCCAGAGGCGGGGTTCTGGTCCTGTTGGGACCACTCCCACCATCTCTCTTCTGAACCCCAGGGGAGGCAGCTGAGCATTCTGGAGGACTCTCCACACCACAGGTCCTTGAGATCACAGGTTCTCTGGATCATGCAGGGAGAGTCAGCATACAGAGAGGGCTCTGACCCCAGGACTCAGAAGGAGG
>NC_034605.1:29232980-29234350 GCF_900095145.1 Mus pahari | reverse complement strand
CCAAGGAACTGAAGGGGTCTGCAACCCTATAAGTGAAACAACAATATGAACTAATCAGTACCCCCAGAGCTCATGTCTCTAGCTGCATATATAGCAGAAGATGGCCTAGTCAGCCATCGTTGGGAAGAGATGCCCCTTGGTCTTGCAAACTTTATATGTCCCATACAGGGCCAAGAAGTGGGAGTGGGTGGGCAGAGGAGCAGGTTGGGGAGGAGGGTATAGGGGACATTCGGGATGGCATTTGAAATGTAAATGAAGAAAATATCTAATGAAATAAGTTTTTAAAAAAAACAAACCTAGCTATAGTACTCCTAGGCGTATACCCAAAGATGCTCCACATGCCACAAGGACATGTGTTCCACTACGTTCATAGCAGTCTTTTAATTCTTTAACTGACAGAGAAAAAGAACCCACCTACCAGCTGGTATCACAACCTTTTAAGTGCTTTGAGAAAGAATATGTTATATAGATTGTTGATTACAAAAGCTGTTACTGCTATGCACAGTGTAGCTGAGCCTGGGACTCCTGAGCCTGATGTAATGTGTTCAGGCTGATTTCTTTGCATTGTCCCCTAAACAGTACATGCAGGAGCACAACTATTTCCATGACATCTCTACTATGCTCTGGCTACTCTGATTAATTCAGAAATGAACTGAAGTCAATGCGGGGAGGGGGATAACAATCTAAATTAAGGTAAGTTAATTTTCCAAATATGACCTTGAATAAATTACACTGGTTTGCTGGGATGTGTGTGTGTGTGTGTGTGTGTGTGTGTGTGTGTGTGTGTGTGTGTGTAGTATGTATGTATGTATGTATGTATGTGTGTGTGTGTATTTATTTATTTAAAAGCAGCTGAATCTTTTGTCTAGAATTGCATGCAAACATGAAAAATCTTGATAAGACAGCAGTCTCTCCTCTATGTATCCCCTTTGCTTGCTTCATGCCATTTTCTGTCCATTCGTTCTTCCTCTTTCCATAGCTATTTACTATTCGGATGGATCTATCTTCCCACACAATCCCTAGGCCCTGTCAAAGATCTTCCCTGGTACCAACACTTGACACTCAGGCTGCTGTTGCTCACCAACCTTCCTACTGCTGGCACTTGTCTTACTTTTTCTTTCCCCCTTGCTCCCCTTCCACACTTTACTTTTTTTTATTAGATATTTTCTTTATTTACATTTCGAATGTCATCCCCTTTCCTGGTTTCCCCTCTGAAAACCCCCTATCACATCCTCCCTACCCCTGCTCACCAACCCACCCACTCCTACTTCCTGGCCCTGGCATTCCCCTATACTGGGGCATAGAACCTTCACAGGACCAAGGGCCTCTCTTCCCATTGATAACCAACTAGGCCATCCTCTGCTACATAT
>NC_034605.1:29161697-29229210 GCF_900095145.1 Mus pahari | reverse complement strand
TGAGTTCTAGTCCGGCATCCTTTGGTGATCTACAGCAGTATGGAAATGTAAGCTGAATAAACCCTTTCCTCCCCAACTTGCTTCTTGGTCATGAAGTTTGTGCAGGAATAGAAACCCTAAGACACCACTTATCAGTGAGTGCATATCATGTGTGTTTTTTTGTGATTGGGTTACTTCACTCAGAATGNTATCCTCCAGATCCATCCTTTTGCCTAAGAATTTCATAAATTTATTATTTTTAATAGCTGAGTAGTACTCCATTATGTAAATGTACTACATTTTCTGTATCCATTCCTCTGTTGAGGGACATTTGGGTTCTTTCCAGCTTCTGGCTATTATAAATAAAGCTGCTATGAACATAGTGGAGCATGTGTCCTTAAGTATCTCTTGACTTTCCCCCTCCTGCTGCTCAGACTCCTTAGGCAAGGTGCCAGAGAGAACATATTTTTTTTTAACATGCACACATGCAAACATGTATACACATTTGGGCACACATATACACACATAATTAAGAACATTTTATTAGAAACCCAAATGATGACTGAATCTTTCCTCAACTATTAGTACGGTGACCCATGAAAAGCCATCAAATAAGATAAGGATCAAAGCCTGCCATCTAGCGTTATGTGAACATTGACAAATGGACCTCAGTCACTTGCCCAAAACACAAACCCTTAATTATGTCCTAGTCATAGTTTAAAGATGCCCAGTAAAATCAACTGACGTGATGGTAAATATTAATTGTCAACTTAACAGAATCTAGAGTCACCCAGGAGACAAGCCTCCAGGTACCCCTGTGAGTAATTATTCAGCCTCTGAACATATCTGTCGGGGGGGGGATTATGTTGCTAGGTTACTAATAGATGGAAAGACCCTCAAGTAGGCAGCACCATCCCCTAGGCTGGGATCCTGAACTGTAGAAAGCAAACCAAGCATAAACATTCATCTTTCTCTGCTTCCAGCCCAGGACTATAATAGAGCAGCTGCCTTGAGCTCCTGCTGCCTTGACTCCCCAGCTCTGATAATTGCATCTTCGAACTGTGTAATCTCCAAGAGCAGCAAATGCTGTTAACCACTAAGTCATCTCTTCAGCCCCAAGTAATAGTACTCTTTTCACTGAAGCTAATGTTTTATACGTTGTATAATGCCTTTTTAAAAAAAACTCTCCCAATAGCTTTAACAATAGGTAACATTTTTATAAGTTCTCTTATAAACCCCCCTACAAGTGTTACAAAAAAGATGTATGTGGCTTAGATTGGCTCCTCAACCAGCGGTACCTATCTTGTGACATGATTAAGTCGTGTCAAAATTAATGTCATGTGGGAAACATGTGCCTGCTACACCCAAGTTACCTTTTCAAGGGAAACACACATCTTGTGCATGCCATAGAGAGCCAGTATTGGAAAAGGACCTCTAGAAAGGACAGCCTTAACATCATTTGGGAAAAGAATATAGTGAAGACCTTTAATTTTTTTTTCTTTATTTGGAAGGATTTTATACATATACAATAAAATAGGATTATATTTACCCAAATATCCTCCTCTATCCTCATGCTTATCCTCCTAATGTCCCCCCCTCTCAACTTTTTGAGCCTTTTTCTTGTTGTTGTTGTTGTTGTTGTTGCTGCTGCTGCTGCTGCTGCTGCTGCTGCTGCTGCTGTTGTCATTGCCAGATAACCCACTAATTCCAGTTAATGCTTCCTGGATGCACATAGATGTGGAGCTACCCATTTGAGTATGTTCCCATACTACCAGGGATCAAAACATGAAGAAAAAAAAGTAATGCTCTACTCCCCACAGACACACACAGAACTATCAGCTGCCAATAGCTCCTTAGTAAGGACCTGGAAGTCATCTACCCCACCTGTGCATGAATTTTGGCTGGTTTGATCTTGTGCAGGTTAACTACAGCTCTGATGAGTGCCCAACTGTATCAACATATACCACATCCAGAGCATAACTTTTCACAGGACTCTTCCCCATCCTCTGGCTCTCACATTCCTTCTGCCTCCTCTTCTGGGATATTCCCCGATCCTTCTTAGTGATGGGGGTAATATAAATACCTCACTTGTAGCTGAGCACTGAGTCTCTTCTCAGCACTTTGAATGGTCTTGCATCTCTGTATTGACTCTGTCCACAGCAAGAAGCTTCTCTGACCAAGGCTGAGAAAAGCCCAGGTTTATGGCTGTAAGAATTAATATTAAGCAGGCAGTTTGACAACATTATCATTTGGCAGAATAAAAATAGCAGGTTATACCCTAGGGCCTATGACTTCCAAGTTATAGGCTTTTAACTAAGATTACAATACCAGGCACGACCTTACGTCCTATGGAGCACACAGCAAATCCAATCAGAGAGCTATTGGTTACACCCATGACAGCTGTGGCATTGTTGCAGCCGTAGGCACTTCTTACTTATCAGGTCAGAATCATAGCATGCAACAGCCAGCACTGGATATGACCACCGACATCCTGTCTTGCTCAGAAGCTATGCAGCATTATCTAGCACTGTGAAAACTGCCAACAGGAAGCCTCCCAGTCTGTTGAGATTGGTTTCTCTACATCATCCAGCCAACATTGAGATCTCTTCAGCAATAGAATATTACCATGTAGTTATGTTGGTAACCAAAGGCAGTGGCGATACTCTGTGACTCCTCTGCACAATAGCCTGCAGAGAGAGACTCCAAGTCTTGTACTGCAGTTTTTATTTAGTAATCCATTTCTTCTGTGGACATGGTGAGGACTTTCGAATGTAAGTTCTGCTCTTGAGTGCCAAAGTCAATAGAGTCATGTTTTCTGCTAGGATTATGCTTAATATCCTACAGCCTGAAAGCACAGATACACAGGTAGTGTCCAACACTACAGTTCAATAAGAGGCCAGTGGAAGCCAATGAGTTCTGGAGAGGCATCCAACCCAAGTAAGGAGAGATGCTCAAAGTGTTCCTGAGCATTGACTACTTCTTTCTAAAGCCTTTTATCAAGACCCATAAGGGAACAATGGACTCAACAGTTAGTGTCTTTGCTCTCCTTCTTCTCCCTCCACCTCTCCCTCTGACCACTGCCTCCTTCCTCCTACTGTTGGAATGGTTCATTGGTTTTGTTCAAAAAGCAGTAGACATATAATGAATGCATAGTGGTTCAACCTAAAATCCCAGCCTAAAGGAGACAGGAGTTGAATGTGTCATAAGTTTGAGGTTAACCTGGCCTACACCGTGAGTTCTGGGCCAGCCAGGGCTATATAGTTAAACCTGGTCTCCAAAAAATTTTGAAGGACAAATAAGTGAATAAACGAACAAACAAACAATAGCCATTTTTTACCTTCTCCAGAAATACTCTTTTCTTTTTTTAAATTTATTTATTATTATTTTCTTTATTTACATTTCAAATGCTATCCCAAAAGTTCCCTATACCCCACCCCTGCCCCTGCTCCCCTACCCACCCACTCCCACTACTTGGCCCTGGCCTTCCCCTGTGCTGGGTCATATAAAGTTTACAAGACCAAGGGGCCTCTCTTCCCAATGATGGCCGATTAGGCCATCTTCTGCTACATGTGCAGCTAGAGACTCGAGCTCAGGGGGTACTGGTTAGTTCATATTGTTGTTGCACCTACAGGGTTGCAGCCACCTTCAACACCTTAGGTATTTTCTCTAGCTCCTCCATTGGGGGGCCCTTTGTTCCATCCAATAGCTGACTGTGAGCATCCACTTCTGTGTTTGCCAGGCTCTGGCATAACCTCACAAGAGTCCGCAATATCAGGGTCCCTTCAGCAGAATCTTGCTGGCATGTGCATTAGTATCTGGGTTTGGTGGCTGATGATGGGATGGATTCCCAGATGGGGTAGTCTCTGGATAGTCCATCCTTTCATCTTAGCTCTAAATTTTGTCTCTGTACCTATATCCTTTCATGGGTATTTTGTTCCTTATTCTAAGGAGGAATGAAGTATCCACATGATGGTCATCCTTTTTGGTTTTCTTGTGTTTTGCAAAATGGAAATAATCTTTTCTATACATGTTTCAAATTCTTTTGTTGCAAGTATCAGACAATTGTAAGTGATAAGAATTTCTCCAAGTGTTGAGCTTGTCATCTGGTCTTAGGTCTAACTAAGAGGATAAATTTCAATGTGACCACATGCTTCTTGGTTGGACTTTGCCCTCCACCCCCAATTAGCTGCTTTAGTTTCTTTGTCACATAGCCCCCAAGGATAGCTCAGGATGTTAAGGATGAAAAGAGACACAAGACAGAACCAATAGAGACTGGAGACCATTATTTTCATAAGAAGATGTTAATATGGAACCACTGCATTATTAATTACACTGCAGTGACACCAATTAATTTTTTATACCAATTCCTGACACTCCCTATGTCTGCTTAGTATGTGTACTTATGACCATTTTCTCATATGTCCTTCCTGGGCAAACACATATCAACATGAAACCAAACTCTGAAATGACTCTCCAGCCTCTCAAAGTGTTCAAAATAAAACCCAGTGTATTTGTTGGCAATGAGAGTAGACGTAGCAGATATGTTACATAACACATAAGGACTTTTCCCTTCTACTAACTAACTAAATAGTCTGCAATTAATCTTCAACTATATCTTAATAACAAATTTTGTAGTTCAAATTGTAGAGGCCAAAGACAAATAAAAACATGTATGAATACACACTATATACTCCTGTACAGATAGTCCTCTTTTAAGGCAGAATGATCAATTAATCAGTAAAGAAAGCTACTCAGTTTCACTCTTTTACTCAGCTATGTAACGACTTTGGTAGTTCATCTTTGTATTAAGGTTTGTTCTATAAAGGAACAGAACTGATAGAATGAATACATGTGTCTGTGTGTATGTGTTTGTGTGCTTATGTGTGTGTGTGTGAGTGTGTGTGTGTGTGTGTGTATGTGTGTGTGTGTGTGTGTGAGAGAGAGAGAGAGAGAGAGAGAGAGAGAGAGAGAGAGAGAGAGAGAGAGAGAATGTTCAGGGAATTTATCTGGGTGATCTATAGGCCTGATAGTCCAACAGTGGCTGTCTCATGACAGAAAAGAATCCAGTAGTTGTTCGGTCCACAGCAACCATCGTAACATGGAACATTTATGGCTGAAGTCCATTTCTCAATCAGACCTGTGCTGCTGGAGTCCTGGAGGATTCCTAGAGAGCTACTGTTCTTCAACCCTATGTTGGAAGCCAGAAGAAGCAGGTTCTAACGACAGGGAAGAACAGATGACCATGCCAGTAAGAGGGTGCAAAAGCAGGCCACAAGCAAGGTCTTCCTTCTTCCATACCTTTTGATGTAGGATGCTATAAAAAGGTGTGGCCCTGACTGAGGGTGGTTCTTTTCATCAAGAAAACTCACAGACTCACCCAGCTGCTTGTGTTTTAGTTGATTCCAGATATAGTTAAGTTGGTCACCAGGATTAAGACATCACAACCTTCATCGACAACTTGGCTAGGTTTTAAATCAGTAGGAGGCATATCTCTGTGTTGGTGAAGCCATTTTGGGTGAATTTTTCAGGACAGAAGACCCACTCTGAATGTATGCAGCACCATCCCAGTGGTTAGGATCCCAGGATAAATCAGAGGGACAAGAGGAGACAGCTAACTAAGCACCCTTAATACTGTGCACCAAACAAAATCCTTCCTCCATTGAGTTCCTATGGCCAGACATTTGACCACAGCAACAAGAAAAGCAACTAATAAGAGTAACTGAAGGTCTGAATGAGAAATGGACTTCCGTCATAGATGTCCCGTGTTACTGATGGAAGCAATTATCTGTAGTCCGTGGTCTTCTCTCCCATCCTTCATCTTGGTACAAGCTACTATCATAACTTCAAATAGGAGCAACAAGCATATGTTAGAAGTGCGCAGGATCGCAGTCATCCAAGATTACTTCATCCATTTGTCCTCTCACATCCTGGAAGGAGCCTTCTATTTGTTCACACCTTGCCAGTATTTAAAAGTGACAACTTTCCTTTGTACTCTGCTAATAGATATGGAACGGCATTGCTCTGTGACCTCAATTCTTATTTCCCTGATGAAAAAAATGTGGCTTGATGCGAGTTGCTCAGACTCTCGTCTTCCTCCTTCATGAAGCCTGTTTAGATGCCTGAGCATGGGACCTCGGATTATCTTTATTTTTTGTCTTAGTCAGGGTTTCTATTCCTGTACAACATCATGACCAAGAAGCAAGTTGGGGAGGAAAGGGTTTATTTGGCTTACATTTCCAAACCGCTGTTGATCACCAAAGGATGCAGGACTGGAACTCAAGCGGGTCAGGGAGCAGGAGCTGATGCAGAAGCCATAGAGGGATGTTCTTTACTGGCTTGCTTCCCCTGGCTTGCTCAGTCCACTCTCTTATAGAACCCAAGACTACCAGCCCAGAGATGGCACCACCCACAAGGGAACCTCCCCCCTTGATCACTAATTGAGAAAATGCCTTACAGCTGGATCTCATGGAGGCATTTCCCCAACTGAAGCTCCTTTCTCTGTGATAACTCCAGCTGTGTCAAGTTGACACAAAGCTATCCAGTACACTTTTCAAATTTGTAGGCTTTGTTTGTTTGTTTATTAGGAATCCTTTGAAGATATTTATATTGTATCTTTCCCCAGGCTGTGAGCTGCTCATTCAGCCCCTTCCTAGGACCTAAACCTATTTCTCCTCATCTCCTTTATCTCTCAGCTGCTATTTTCTGCCGGGTTTCTTAGAGACTCCACCTGCAGGCATGCAGCTAGCTAGGCAACTGATGACAACTTGAGAGGAATTCATCTGCAGAGTGTTGGCTCCTGCGGTGTAGATCTGTCCTCACTAAGGCAGGTAGCATCCAGAGCTGGTATGAGTTGAACTCAGACTTCTGCTCTAACAAAGAGAAACAACTACTTTCTGACTCATTTCCAAACAGAAGGCTTTCAGGTGCAGGAAGCCGTCCCCAAACATATGGCCTTAATGAACCCATTTCTTCATAAGCCTCACTGGCACCCTGTAGGCATAAATTTTTTGCAACCTATTTTAATAAGGGTTCAACTTTTATAGCCCTCCAGCCAGCAGAGGTAGTGGAAGAGAAAAGTTATTAGAATATGGGGGAAGTGGACCTGTTCACCAATAGTTCTTTGGAGGCGAGCTTGATCTTCTTTGGCAGCAGTTCAGTCCCGTAGCAAACACCAAATACAATTCAGCAGCTGCAGCCCAGTCCTTTCCAGCAAGCAGACACCAGGCAGCTGTAGTTCAATCCTAAAGAAACCACCAGGCTCACCAACTGGCCTGAGACAAGGCCCCAGAAGCAGCAAGCTCCAGCAGGAACCTCTCAAGCAGTTCTTGGGCAAGTTTCTCTCAATGTCGGAGATACCACAAGTTGAGCTCAACAACGCAGTGTAAAGCAAAACAATACATGCATGTCTTTAGTGAAGAATGGTGAGATGGAACAAACCAAACCGAGGCTCAGTGCTCATCTCCCACTATCTGTGGGGCCATATTTGTTACTCCTCCATCAAGCATCCTTTCATGTGTCTGCTACATCCAAACATCCTTGCACCTGTGTCTGCTTCAGGAAAACAGTCTTTCATATGTTTGGTTTAGCAAGACGTCCTTTTACTTGTGTGCCCCAGCAAATCATCACTTGGCATAACTAACATTCCAAAGAACTACAAGTTTCCACTTCAACACCCTATCCAGTTTATACTCCCGGTCGCTTTATTAATTAAAGCAATGGCCTGTGTCAAAATAGCACCTGGAATCAAGCACCATTACAATTAGAACAAGAACCAATAGGATGGCTGAGAGGGTAATGGTACCTGCCACCAAGCCTGACAGCCTGAGTTGGATCCCACGACCCACATGATGGAACAACAGAACCAACTCCAGCAAGTATTTTTCTGACCTAAACATGTGCATGCACACATACACAAAGAAAATTAATTAATTAATTAATTAAATGTTTTTAAATAATTTAAGAAATACAGAAGGGGCTGCACTAGTGTTCCATTGTGACAATTTATTTTCAAATACAAGAATAAGCCACACCCAGAGGTTATAATAGGTCCAAAATCTCTAATCCCTTATTACACATACAACCTCCAATAACCTTAAGCTTCACACAGATGCTCCAGTGTCTCATCTTGCTGATCTGATCTTATTCCAATAAGGCTTTTTAAAGCCACCGGTGAATGTGGCTGGTTACTATCACAGAGTGGCATTCCAGCATTCCTACCGTTTACTATCACAGTTCTTGAAAGCATCGTCTTCAGAAGTTCTGTGGTTACTTCAGAAAACTCACAAACTATTTCCCTCACTGCTCCCCCTGTCTCTGATCCGGTAGCAATGAGGATTTCTTCCCCAGCTCGGTCCAAGAGGGTATTTGTCTTATTGGTTTAAGAATTCTGTCACAGCTAATTCATTCAGTGGCAAAAGTAAGAACTGATGGTGTAGGCTTGGCTCTGAAAGTGGAGTCTCAACTCATTCACAAGCAAACAAACATAGCAACACATTTATCTACATGTTCGCCACTATGGAATAAATGTCCAGCAAACAAGATATATATGTGGTAAGTGCCATAAGAAAGGGGCTTTCTTTTATTTCTGAAGCAGGCAATTTAGCCCCAAACTTCCTTCCCCATGAAAAGTTAGCAATAGGGAATGTGAACCATAATTCTTCTTATTAAAAGACCAATATGGGGAGTGAGGCACTAAGGGGAGAAGGGGAATTTGCAGTAATATATCTGATATTATGTGTGGGCTAAGCATCTCCAATCTGCTCTCTCTACCCCGATGGAGATAGCAAGAGCCTGACATAAGGAAACTGAGGTCTAAAGTTCAAAGCAATGTCAGGCAGTATTCACCCCGGGCCTGTGATAAGTCACTGCCTCCAAATCTAAGGAGTCACCCGAAATGCATCTTCTCCTCCTTTGTCTACTCCTTCACAACTCCTTTCTTCCCTGTTTTATTTCCACGCAGGATCTAACGTAGCCCAGGCTAGCTCAAACTCTAGGCTGTCCTTCCTCTACCTCCCAGGTACTGAGATTACTGATGCATTCCCACCACATCTGCCCTTCCTTCCTCTTTATTCCATTCATTAAAAAAGCAGTGCTTGGTCATCTGCTCTGAATCTTGAACATGTGAAACACCAGGGAAATTGCGATCAATGAGAGGGACAAGAGTCTTGTGCTAACAAAGCTTAAGAAAAAGCAGAGAAGAAAGCTGATTGTCTAGTGCTGAAATGCAGTATTTAAGGTTCTGATTAAAAAAAAAAAATTATTGAAGAAAGTAAAACAGGAAGTAAAAGCTAACCGAGGTAAGATGTGCCTGATAACAGCTTTTAACTGTGTTGAAGATGGTGACAAGGACCCAGCGAAATAAAGACTGAGAGAGAAAAGAAGCCCGGGTAGGATGAATGACAGGGGCAAAGGCCCCGAGGCAGGGCATCAACTGCAGATGTCCAGTTCCTTTGAATTTTCGACTTCTAAAAAGTAAAAATAAAAACTTAGATAAAAGTATTTTAAAAGCATCAGACTATCACTCCTACCTGAGGTCATTCATTATACTTTACTGAGATTAAAAAAGAAAAAAAAATGATTGAACGTTAAGAGAGGTTTCAAAGTTGAAATTCTTCCAGAGGAAGTAATCAAGAGGCAATCAAACCAAGAAGGAAACCCAGCTGCGGGCTGCCTCTCCCCAGCTCCTCTCGTCTCCTCTGTTGCCATTGAAGACAGTGCTAAGGCACTATTGATTCCCAGCACAGAAAATTCCCAGTACACCACTTTGTCGTGTTCCAGGGCTGTGTGAGCTGAATTCTAGGAAGTGAGGCTGCGTTTCCCTGTAGTCGCAAAGATCTAATTGTACATTAGACCCCGAGCTAGTCCATAGAGCATGCCTAACTCTTAAAAAGCTACTGATCAGCTACAACTTAGCAGTGGATAATGGAATCTTGTCACACAGCGAGAGGATAAATGACAGAAAATACTGAGTGAGAGGTGATTTATGTTGGGTGGCACTGTGCAGGGAGAGTCAAACATGAGAAAGATGTCACAGGAGGGACAGTTTAAAGTGGTTTTCCTGGAAACTCGTAGAAGCAGTGGTAGAGAATGGAGTGACTGGATGAGTGGTTTCTCTCTCCTGCTTCTCGTGCAGTCCCTGTATAGGCTTGTTCCAGTTGTGGAATCGTCTCGGACCTAATGTTCTCCCTAAGTTTGTGGGAGCATTAGGAGCTTAAGCAGGGTATAGGAAGAGTGGGTGAGGGAGATGTAGCAGCTAGAGCTAGTTCAGTGATCCTAAACGGCGACATGCATGAAAATTGTTCGGACTCATGGAAACCCATTGCCGGGCCTCCTGCACGATGCTCTGCTATGTAGGACTGGGGTGAAGAGGAGACCACATTTCTAGCAAATGTTGTCAACACTGGGATGATGCTGGAAAAATCATTGTAAATACAAAGGGTTAAAGCTAGAGACATCCCTAAAATCCTGCAGCAGGCTGGGTTGCTGATGACCCTGCTAGGCTGGATACTGTCTTGATATTCAGGAAAGGATGTGACCAGGTACAGATTATACTGTGAGTGACTGGAAAGCACACATCTGTCAGTGTTCCAAGATGTCTGGAGGCAGTAGTGGGATTAAGAGATGTTCCCGCATATAAGGAGTCTTTCTTCTTCTGATTCCCAAAATTAATTTTAGGATTGTGTAAAGGCAGGCTGACAGTTGACCTTCTAGCTCATAATTATGCTACTGGAAAGTCCATCTCATAGAATGCTCAGCTGCCTATACTCAGTACCCACCCGTTATAAAACACTGGAACAAACAAGAGAGGTGGGGGAAGCCAGCTTGGTAGCTGCTCTGGCTTGTTCTCTGTTGCTGTGATAAACTGCCCTGACCAACAGGAGGAGTGGGTTTACACTCCCAGGTCACGGTCCATCATTGAAGCAAGTCAGAGCAGGAACTGAAGCAGAAAGCACAAGGAATGCTGCTCACTGGCTCATGCTCTGGCTCATGCTCAAGATGCTCTCTAGTAAAGTCCAGAGTAATGTGGCAAGAGCAGAGAAGAAGATGTGTGGCTCACGGGGGACTGGCCCCTCCCACATCCATCCTCAACCAAGACAATCAGAGACATATGGATATTGGCCAACCTGATCCCAGCAGTCCCCCAATTAAGAGTCCCTCAGATGGCTCCAGACTGTGTCAAGGTGACCGCTGAGGTTTACAAGGATGGTGACACACACCTAAAACCCCAGTGACTCAGGAGGCTAATACAGGAAGTCTGAGCTTTCAGGTCCTATCTGTACAGCAAACTGAGGCTTAAATGAAAAGGTAGAAAAAAATATGTAGAAAGCAGGCATAGAGCATAAAACCTGTAATCCAGGCTAATTGGGAGGCTGGGGCCATTAGATTACAAACTCAAAACTGCCCTAGGCTGAATGAATTTAAGGCCATACCAGGCAACTTAGAAAGACCCTGTATCAAAATAAAAGGAAAAAAAAAGCTGTGAATTGTGCAGAGGTGGAAGAACACTTGTCTAACATTCAGGAACCTAGGCTCAGTCTCTATTACTGAAAAACAGAAAAGTCATTTTCTGTTTAGACGTTGCTAGGGTCGAGCACTTGCTTAGCATGCAGAAGCACTCTGGGCTGGGGAAGATTAAGAGTCCATCTAAAGGGAGACATGGTTAGATACCCAAATAGCTAATGGATCCTAAACAACACCTGGGAGAAATACATGTACAACACAATGATATTTAGGAGGGCAAAGATCAAGGTAGTGATGGGCCAAGGAAGGTAGTGATATTCAGATGTCACTTTGAACAATGGATAGAACTAAGGGCTGGAGAAAAAAAGAAAAATAGCAGAAGAGAAATTGATGCCCGGGGAGAAGAATGTGAGCTAAGTGTTTATACAGATGAAGGTAGGTAGGTATCAAAGGGTTCAGTTTGGCTAAATGGTCCTCCATGCAGAGACGGAGACTCACAGGCTGACACCAGATTGCAGCCATCAAATAGGACATATCTGATAGCTAATCTTTTCAATTCCACTGGCTCTAGAGCCATGTAGGAGTCACATATCTGAGAGTCTCATTGAGAGACTTCTAGAGAGAATTAATTAAGAGGGGAGGAGACCCACCTTAGATGTGCTAAGCACCTCCCTCTAGATTGAGGTGATGGACTTTCTAAAATGGAAGAAGTGAGCTAAAGCCAGTATTCTATTCTCTCTGTTTTCTAAAGCTCCAGCTGCCATCCGTTCCCAACAGTGATGGACTGAACCATCAAACTGTGAGTCAAAATAAACCCACCTGAAGTTGCTTTTATTAGAGACTTTTGTCAACGTGAGAAGAAAAGCAAGTAACACAGCAGACAAAACATAATGAAATTGACTAGGTGTCTGGAGAGATGTAAAATCTTTTTAGCACAGAAACTCGGGTGTAGGACAACTCGTTGGGCTGTAGAAAATACAGGGCAGTGATAAGGAAAGAGAGAAAGAAGTATGCTGCATAGTGTCACAGGGAGACCTTCATGGTCATTTGAGGTCAAAGATAGAAACACAAAAGAAACAAAGATGGCTATTTTTTGACACTAGGGAACTGGGCACCTGGAAGTACCTATAACAACATCGTAGAAACATCTAGGAAATAATTCTGATAGTGATAGTGTGGTAGTTTGGATTGTTTTGACCCCTATAGACTCACATGTTTGAATGCTTTGACAACAGGGCACTATTAGGAGGTGCGGCCTGGGGTAAGTGTGGCCTTGTTGAAGGAAATGTGTCACTATGGGGTGGGCTTTGAGGTCTCTATGCTCAGGCTTTGCCCAGTGTGGAATCCATTCTCTGCTGCCTTTGGATGAAGATGGAAAATTCTCAGCTCCTCCTGCATCATCACTGCCTGAACACTGCCATGCTTCCCACCATGATGATAATGGTCCAAACTTCTGAAGCTGTAAGCTAGCCCCAATTAAATATTTATCTTATAAGAGTTACTGTGGTCATGGCATCTCTTCATAGCAATGAAACCCTAAGACAGATAGCCTTCCTGTAACATACAGTAAGATGAGAACCGTAACAAACTCCCAGCTTTCTCTAACTCCATCACTTCCCTTTCCTTAGCTACACTCCCTCAGCTCAGAGGCTATAATGAGTGTTCTTAGTCCAGGCCTCATTTCTACATATGAGGGGGGAAAATATTTAACAGAAGCGCAGACACAAAGCAGAATTTAACCCAGCTAGGTCTAATGCTGTCTTCCTTCTGTTGCTGGGCTAAAACACCATGACCAAAAGAAATCTGGAGGAGAAAGGATTTATTCCTTCTTATAGCTCACGGTACATCATACACAAAATTCAGGGCAAGTCAAAGCAAGAACCTAAAGGCAGAAAGTGAAGTAGAGGTCACAGAGGACCTGCTGCTTAATGGTGTACCTCATGGCTTGCTCAGCCTTATTTCTTAAATAACCCAAGACTATCTGCCTAGGGGTGGCATTACTCACAGCAAGCTGGTCCCTTCTGTATCAATCACCAGTCAAGAAAATGTGCCACAGGCTTGCCCACTGGCCAATCTAATAGGTGCATTTTTTTTTTCAATTGAGGTTCTGTCTTCCCAAAAGAATCTCACTGTGTCAAGTTGATTTAAAAAAAAAATTAGCTAGCATCAAATGCTTTAATTTCTTTCCTATTCTGCTTTAAGCCACTTTACATGACAACCCCTCAATTACCACATAGATTTCATGGCCCATACTCAGGTGGCCACCCTCTATCCCAAACACACTCTCCTAAGCTAGAACACTCATCACTGAGGTAGACCTTCAGGAAGGACTGTTTTTTAATCAGATAAAATTTGGGGAAATGAGCCGGGCGGTGGTGGCACACGCCTTTAATCCCAGCACTTGGGAGGCAGAGGCAGGTGGATTTCTGAGTTCGAGGCCAGCCTGTCTACAGAGTGACTTCCAGGACAGCCAGGGCTATAGAGAGAAACCCTGTCTTGAAAAAAAAAAGTTGGGAAAATGTGTAGAAGCCATAGCTAGCCTTCTTACTCTTTAGAACATTCTGGAGTCCTTCTTCAAGCAGGTCAGACATCTGCACTTATCAAGCTTTAAAATAATGAACGACTCCTCCAAGAAAGAAAAGGGAAATGGCTTTGCACTTTAATTTTTTTTTTCATTCAATGCCGGTAATTCGTGCCTTGTGAAAATGGAACACTGAGTATCAAAACCTCTATTGGTAGCTTAGTCAGCTTAGGTGAGAGAGACTGGCTGTTCACATTCACTCTGAGAATGATTTTTTTTCCCCCAAAGACTTAAATAGAAATAATTTGGGGCTACAGTGATAGATCATCATTTAAGAGCTCCTATTGCTCGTAGAGAGGATCCAAGTTCAGTTCCCATTGCCCACGTAAAACAGCTCACAACCAACTCACATTGCACATGGACGCATAGCCACACACATAAACACAATAAAGTAATTCTTCACACAGAAATAATTCACAAGGAGATTTAGAAGAGGAGAAGCACTACTTGCCAGCACCAGAAGGAAGAAGATAAGTTAAGCAAAACAGCCCATGCCTTTTAAGCCAAAGCAAAGCATCACGACAGGAAAGACCAAAAGGAAGATGAATCCATTTGTAAAGCTGTCGAAACCTCAGAAACTTCCTTCTGTCAAGATCTGGTGCAGATTCAACAACCAACCATGATGAAACAGACCTTGCCCCACAGACAGGCCTGACCCGAGGAAGAACAGTTGGATGAGCTGGGGATACTGTCCATTCTCTCAACAGATTTTATTACCCATAATACATCACTTCCATAAAACGTATTCCACAAGTACACTTCCCTGGAAGAGCCCTGGGAGAAACAAATACGCACAATGGGTTGTCACAACCAACTCACTCAACCCACGCAACTCAGTATTTACAACAAACAGACTTTTTTAAAAATGACCCTGAAGTGGGCATCAGAATGCTCAGAAGTTTGCCAAGAACTTAACACAAGTATGATTCTCTAACACCTCAAACAGGGGCACTGTCCCAGTTACAGTTAGTATTGCTGTGATGAAACACCAGGACCAAAACAACTTGGGGAGGAGAGAGTTAGTTTGGCTTCTGCTTCCATAGCACTATTGGTCACCGAAGAAAGTCAGGATCCAGGAAGTGAGAGCTGGTAGAGAGGCCGTGGAGGGATGCTGCTTACTGGCTTCCTCCCCATGGATTGCCCATCCTGCTTTCTTAAAGAACCCAGGACCACCTGTCCAGAGATGGCTCCACCCACCCATCAGTCACTAATTAAGAAAATGCCCTACAAATGGATCTTATGGAGACAATTTAGTTTCCCCGCTTCTCTGACGACTTTAGTTTGTATCAAGTTGACATAAAACTTTCCAGCACCAGACATATATCACCCCCCCCAAGCTGATAAACTGAACCTATGCAAGTCACGTAATGCCAAATAGCTAGCAAGCCATTTGTTTAAATGTGACATTCATTAAGTGACACTTGTTATCCACCAGCAGATATCCCAAGTCCCCACATAAAAAGGAAAGCATGGTGGAATGTACTTGTAATCACAGGGCTGGGAAAAATGGAGGCAGGAGAACACCCAGGGCTTTCAGAAGAGCCAGCCTAGCTTGAGAGAATGTGCTTGAGTACCTAGGCTCTTCAGCAGGCTCATGATCAAGGCCTCCAGCCATTGTTCTTTCCAGATGCTTAACTAAAGGAGATTGTTTTCCCCCCATCTCGTCTACCCCTAATCCATTTACCTCCCGATACCTTTTGGGTTTCATTCCTTTCCATCAGTAGCCATGGTAACAACCACTGATGAAACAGAAGCCAAGCATCCCAAAAGCATCTTGAAGCCTGGGCTCTTGGCAGCATTTTTCCATGGGGCAAGACTGTGACCACGCAAACAAAGTAGCACCCTTCCTCCTCTTTCTCATCTATTTCCTACCCGCTTATTGGCAGCCACAACCATTTGTGAAGCTCGGAGATGACGGTCTGGTACATTTATATTCATCAGCCTTTCGGTATTGCAGAGCACGCCTGCACTGAAAACTGTTGGATTAGTCTTCCCACTCCCTATTAACCCTTACCTAAGCACTAAGCTTTAGCCACATGCACTCCACTGTAAGATTTTCTACTCATTGTCTGTCCTAATCAGACCTGATTTTTCAGACTTTGGTTCTCTGTCTGGCTTTGTGTCTACAGTTAATATTCATTGGCATTTTACCACAGTGGCACTCTTGTGATTTCTCTGCTGGACTGTGACTGCCAACAGATGTGGGGGGTGCCATCCTGAAGCAGGCTTCTACTGTGTGTTCTTCCTAAAAGCTTCTGTGTGTCCTGATTAGATTCATGAATTTCTGAGCTCACCCAGATGGAATATCTAATTATTCACTTCATGCTTTTAAAGCAAAGGGGACTGTGAGACAACGAGCGTGAGTCTGGAACACATTACAACACAGGGAGTGTGCAGAGATGGATTCAGCATGCACAGTCCATGTATGTGTGAGGGTGTGGGTACAAACAGCACAGAGTCCTTTTTTTAGCTTTATCACATTTTCAATGACCTCTTTTTGTTAGCATTGATTTCTACTTAAAGTTACCAAATGCATGCTACTTTCTCTCTACAGATTCTAATGACTTTGTAATGGGCTCTCATCTGTAAATATGCTACACAGAATCAGAATGCAAAACCATACTTGCTTTGTAGCTCCTTGATTTCTTTTCTTTTTCTTTTAAAGTGTGTGTGTGTGTGTGTGTGTGTGTGTGTGTGTGTGTGTGTGTGTNTTTCTTTTAAAGTGTGTGTGTGTGTGTGTGTGTGTGTGTGTGTGTGTGTGTGTGTGTTGCTATGGATCAATCTCAGGCCCTTGAGGATGATAGACAGATACCGCTAAGCTATGCCTCCAGTCCTAATCTCAGTTATAACAAACTTTCAATGGCGATGCTTTGTTTGACACAAGATCCCATTATGCAGCCCAGGCCGGCCTCATCCTCACAGTCCCCTCGCCTCAGCCTCCCAAATGCCAGGATTGCTGCCATGAGCCACCACACTTGTTTGAGGACTGCTAGTTGGTGGGTCCCTTTTAACATACAACCTTTGAAGCTTTCATCCAGTATCTTAGCCATTTGTTGACCTCATGTGATAGGAATTTTAGACTTCTTTTATAAGAGCAGAAGTCAAATCTCAGATAGTTCAGTTGTGGTCATAGAACTTTGCAGCAAGATAGGAGTGAGACCAAATCCTGTGACTCCTTCTTAGGGGTCGTGTCCATAACCCATAACTTGAGTCACCTGTAAGTCACATAAAAATCTCTGACATGTGATATGGATGTTCCTACCACCATGTTCCTTATCTCTGTGCAAGTCGGGGGATTTGAGCTACTTTTTTCTTATCCATAATCATTGACTTTAAATGCCTCCCTTCCTCAGTCATTTCAGCCTTTTGCCCAGACTCGCCATCGGCTTTTGCAAACCTGCTTTTAATTCTTCAAGTGTACCACCTTGGACTTCACCAGTCCTGTGTGAACCTTGGGCCAAAAGGACACACCAATTGGCAATGAAGAAAGCCAAGAATGCATGTAGACCACGTACTCACAAAGCATGCTAATTGACCATATTTACTTCATGATATTCTGGAATGTATCTTGCATAAATCTCAATGTCAGCTTTGTATTACTAAGGCAACATGTTTGCCTATATATCATAATTTTTAAGAAAACATTCTTTAAATGTTTTTTTTTTTTTAGAAAAGATAATTAATCCTTGGCAGGATGACCAAATGGAAAAGGGAACAGCTGTGAAAGGAGAGACTCTGTGACTTAAAGCTAATAAGCATAGGAAGAAGTGCCAGTCACTTCTGATTGACTAGGACACCAGCTTGGAAGGACTACTATAACCTAATACCACTTACCTTCAACTTTATTGAAGCTGGATATTCTTCAGATATGGGTGATTAAAAGTTAATACCTAGTTTTGCTACAAGAGAAACTGCTATTTACATTGTCAAGTTCATGCTGTGGTGATTGATTTAGGTGCTTATGACAAAGATATCGAAAATAGCCCTCTGGTGGCTCTGAGCTCCACTTCAAGAAATTAAACCAACTGTGAATGGAAAACATTTTTAGAAAGTCACATCTGTGTTAAATGTGTATAACTTTTACTTGTGATTTCCCCTAAAAATATAATATAAAGGCTACTTGCATATTATCTGCATATATTTCTTATTATATGTAATCTATATGTGGTATAAAATACACACAAGGAAGTATACAAAAGAAATTTGTAAAGGACCTTGGGCGTATAGGGATTTCAGTGTCCTTGGGGTACCTAGAACCAAGTTCCGATACCAATGGAAAATTAAGTATACATGTATCTGATGTAGATGATAAATGTAAAATAAGTATGGTTGCTTAATTTCTCCTCATTTATTATTAAGTCAGAAAATATAATCTTGAAGTTGAAGAGATGGCTCAGCAGTTAAGAGCTAAGCTCTTGCTGCTCTTCCAGAGGTCCTGAGTTCAGTTCCCAGCACCCACATCAGGCAGCTGACACCCATCTCTAAGGAACCCAACTCCCTCTCTGGCCTCCATGGGTACCTGTACTCATGTGCATATACCCACGCATAAACACACAATTAACAATAAATTAAATATATTTTCAAATTTCCTCTCATTTATCCTTGCTTTTAGTTTTATGATACTTGAAATTTCAAATGTGAAACTCTGAGAACTTGAATTTTTCTAGATTTTTTTTTCCCAAAAGAAAGCCATTTGTTTCAATACATTTTGAGGAAGAGCTTTATCGTATGCTTTTGTGCACACGTGGTGCATCCTGTGTATTCTGGCTTATATTGAGGACTTGGTGTATATTTGGTGAACTGCTCAGCTCACCTTCATCCAGAAAGATTGGTATTTATTTTAACTCCTGTCAGAACTGTTCGGTTTTTATATGTAAGGTAGAGAAGATCTCTTATGGAGCAGACTCCTAGGCTATGATTTCCTCACTCCTCCATTATCCCTTCATGGGTATATTAATAGTATTTTAGTAAACAAGGAGAGTATCTCAGATTTTATCATCTATGCCATCAGTCTCTCTTGTAACACAACTAGATATTAACTTTTGATCACGCATATTTGAAGAACGTTAAGCTTCAATAAGTGACTGTCACTTCTTCCTTATGCTCATTAACTTTAAGTCACAGAGTCTCCCCTGCCACAGCTGTTCCCTTTTCCATTCATATATCTTGCCAAGAACTAATTATCTTTTCTATAAATGTTTAAAAGAATATTTTCTTGAATAATATGATATATTGGCAAACAGGTTGCCCCAGTAATGCAAGGTCGACACTGACATTCTTCAAGCACGCCTAAGCTCAGAAAGAGGCCAAATGAGGCCAAAGGAACTATGGGAAAGACCTGAAGACAGCTTTCAGAGCTATAATGGTCCCTGGCATCAGGGGAAAACAACAGAGCCTTGCTCCCAGCATTCCCCGAGCACTTTGTGTACCTGCTAAGAGTCTAAATGAAATCAGACAAATGAGCCCTTCACCAGAGTGAAAAAAAAAAGAGGTGAATGTCCTCGTATTGTGCAAGGACATGTTTATTAAATCCCACTTCAATCTGTACTAAGACATTGTTCTCTTGAAGTTGTAAACAAGTGAAAACGGTTCTAAATGGGTTAATTGTACTGTACTCCAACAGAGGAACAAGGAGGATTTGGATGGGTAGGTACATTTATTGCCGATTGAGTCTTAAAGAAACCAGAAAAATAAAAATAAAAACCAAATAAGGCATCGTTAAATGTTAATGAAGTCCCCTGTGAACTGCAGCAGGCTTATTTGTATTTTGTATGTGTATGTATACGGTAAATGCTTACCGTGTGTGTGCTGCACAATAGTACTATACACGGAGGCCTCAGAGACCTCAGAACCCCACTGATGAAAAAAGCATATGTACTGGCTAGTTTTTGTCAACTTGACACAAACCTATATTTACCCAGGAAGAAGGAATCGTATTTGAGGGACTGCCTCCCTCAGATTGGCCTGTGGTCATGTCTGTGGGGGTATTTTCTTAAATGCTAACTGATGTAGGAGGATCTAGGCTGGTGTGGGTGGTGCCATTCTTTATTAGGTGAGCCTGGGCTCTATAAAAATGATAACTGAGCAAACCAGAGAAGGCAAGCCAGTAAGCTTTCAGTCACGGTATTTATCATACTAACAGGAAACAAACAGGTACCAGAAGTGAGGCATCTTCTTAAATGAGATTGCTTCTTTCTAGGTATGTCTAGGTTTTCATCAAGTCCACAAAACTAAGAAGAGCATGTCAGCATATGTGTTATAAGACAGCACTGTTGTGACTGTATATCTGCAAGACAAAAAAAAAAAAAAAAAAAGAAAGAGAAAGAAAAAAGAAAGAAAAATCTAGAGAACACAGAAATAAGTCTGACATGGTCATGAGGCACACGATTGGTGCACACATACATACACACTCTCTCTCACACACACAACTGGACCCAAAGCCTGTAGTCTTAATTTTAAAGTGTGGTATTTTTATTTATATCTTTTTATAATACAGTTTAATGTTTTCTGTAAATCTGTATCTCTATACTTATCTTGATTATATAGCAACTAAATGTAGAAACATGCCATAATTAAAATCTCTTCAAAGATAATGTGCTCAAATATAAACCTAACAAAAAAAAATAGAGGACCTTGTGAAGGAAATTGTTAGATGCACAAGAAAGTAGTTGAAAGGGAATTAGAATGATCATAGACTTGAAAACTGAGCATAGTAATACTGTGAATTCTATGTAAACTCAGACAGATGTAATGTAGCTTCTATCAAAATTCCAAAAAGATATTTTAAAGACAAAGGCAAGCCTTTCCTGAAACTTAGACTACTCAGGCCCTAGAGCAGCTGGAAGATCCTAGAAAAGAAGAAGAAAGTGGGTGGTATGATCTTATGTGATGATGTTAAAACTTAGTACACAGCTAAGAGTGTGATGAGTTCAAAGAAATAAAGGTGACCTAGAACCAGAGCCATTCACATATGTCCTACAGGGTCTTGAGAAGGTGCACAGTTGTGTTAATGAATGGTGCTGGCCTAATTTGATGCCTAAGAGTATAAAGTAACTCTCAAACCAAACTTCAAATTTTCACAAGCCTTAACTCAAAATCAATTATAGATATAAACATTAAATATAACATTCTAGGGAGAAAAGTAGATGAGAAAATCTTCATAACTCACAGATGAGCAAAGAATTCTTAGACTTCATCTCACGTGCAAAGTTTGTAACTGGAAGACTTAACTAAGTGGGCTTTATCAAATCACTCTATAAAGGATTCCTTTTAAAGAATGAAACATCTGAATACTGTGGCCCACGCGCCCTTCATCCCAGCAATTGGGAGATAGAGACAGGAGGATCGGTTTTAGGCCAGCCTCTGCTACACAGTCAATTAGAAGCCAAACAGCTTTTTGTCTGAAAAAAAAAAGAGGAAGAGATGAGAAGAGAAGAGAAGAGAAGAGAAGAGAAGAGAAGAGAAGAGAAGAGAAGAGAAGAGAAGAGAAGAGAAGAGAAGAGAAGAGAAGAGAANAGAGAAGAGAAGAGAAGAGAAGAGAAGAGAAGAGAAGAGAAGAGAAGATGGGGGACTGAGGGAAAGAAAGGAAAGGTCAAACAAAATTCAGAGAAACAACCACCACAGAAAGCACAGTTATAAACCACACATCGGGTCACAGACTAGTACTGACAATATACAAAGAATCCTCCAAAGGCTCTGAAAATCCAAAATTAAAAATGGAAACTAATACAAAAATGTCAGTGTGACCACTCAGACAGCGGGTGAGCACAGGTGGAGATATTCTATTTTTAAAATGCAAATTAAGGCCATCAAGAGATAACTGCATTCTTGTCAGGACAGCTAAAGTAAAAAGTAGTGGCAGTACCAAATGTCATCCAGGTGGCAATAAAATTCATTTTGTTCATGCATCATTGGTGACAATATAAAAAGTTTTGGCCATCCTTCAATACAGTTTGCCAGATTTTTATAAAAAAATGAATGTGCAGTTTCTATATGGCCTAGCAATTTTACTCTTAACCATTGGTTAAGAAAAATGACACTTTGCTAGCCAACTATAGTTTACATATGTATAGAATTCTAATAGATATACATAAGTAATATATTTTTGTTGTACATAATGTACCATCAATTAGTGTCATAACAATAATATGTACAGGCATATATATCAGCAATAGGAATACTTTTAATAGAGTTTAATTAATAATGGGAAGTATATTTTATTTTATTTCATAAAATTGTATATTTATTCATTTCAATGGCACTGTTTTCAAACTAACTGAATCAGAAGGAGAAAAATTCAGCCAGGGCTTCATTTCAGTTTCTGGCTGAAGAAAGGCATACCTGGTCTTCAAAGGGTAGACAACTTTGTTACAAGAGAATTGCGCCCAATCTCCATCTGTCCTTTCGCCAACAGCTTGTCAGGTCCATGAAACACATTACATATGGTGAACAGGTTATTAAAAATGACATAAACATTACACAGAAGACAAATGTGTGTCAAGGGTTAACAGTGCGCAAACTATGCCAGGGTTAACAGAGCACAAACTATTCACAAACTATGGTGGCACATGCCTCTAATCCCAGCACTCGGGAGGCAGAGGCAGATGGATTTCTGAGTTCGAGGCCAGCCTGGTCTACAGAGTGAGTTCCAGGACAGCCAGGGCTACACAGAGAAACCCTGTATCGAAAAAAAAAAAAAACAAAAAACAAAAAACAAAAAGCAAAAAAAAAAAAAAAAAAAAAAAAAAAAAAAAAAAAAAAAAAAAAACAAAAAAACAGTGCGCAAACTCTAACACAGTCAAGTCAAGCTCACATGCTGTGGGAGACCCATTGACTCCATTGTCACTAAAACAAACTCTATTTCCAGCATGCTAGAAAGTGCCCTGGGCTCTGCAGTGCTGGGACAGCATCAGTTAGGGAGGGCTGATGTAGGAGAGAAAGGGAATGAAAGGGAAGAGGCTGAGAAAGGCAAACACAGAGACATGAATGTTGGTGGCAGTTAGTTCGGACCCCACGGCAGCAGTGGGAAGGTATCTGACAGGCAAATTGATGGGTACGGGATCCTCAAGAGAAGCTCAAACACTGGAAGGCAGTGTTCCAGCACGAAGGTGAGGGCATAGTGACAGGTAGCCGCACATGTGCGCTGGGCTGCTCTAGACAGACCTAAAGCATGGTCAAGGTCAAGGGGCGTTTCCAAGAACAAAAGTAACTTATTGATGAAATGTGACAACCATATTTATAGCTCAAAAACGCCAGGATGTCCACCAAGAATAAACCTCTCACTCCCAATTGAGAAGCTGTACATTGTTCGGGTGAGAGACACTGGCATAAGGGGATGACCTAGTAAGAATGAGAAATTATGCAAGGGTTTGGGTTTGTTTGTTTGTTTGTTTGTTTTTGTTTGTTTGTTTTGTTTTGTTTTTTGTTTTGGGGGGTTTTTTTTTTTTTTTTTTTTTGTTTTTTTTGGTTTTTAAGAGCACATTCCATGGAACTCTTTATTGGATATGGAAGTGGGAGGGTCTCTGTGATTTTTTTTCTGGGATTCCGGTTTCAAGAGGTGACCAGACGGTGGCGCCCTTTGCCAAACTAAGAAACTGTGATGCTGCCAGTAGTTTGGATCGGAAATCAAGAGTTCAAGGACCATTTGAATCCTGTGCGAATCATCCCAGGGGAGGAGTCCAGTTAGCAGTAGGATCTGTTCTTTGGGTATCCAGAGGTAAGATGTTAGGTAAGGAAGAGAGGTTACGAAAATCTTGTGTGGATCCTAGAGTAAGCCTCCTATACAGAAAAAGATAAATAAAACTATATATCCCACTTGGCTCCTGAAAGGCATTAGAAATGAAATCTTGTATCTATAGCTTCTAAACTTTTAGGAATCTTGCACGAAATATTAAGTTTTAAAAGAATAATGGTGAACAAATATCTTGAAATTTTGAAGGGAGTTAGGCTGATACACAAATATATGCCTGTGAGTTTAATATGAGAAGGGGAAAGACTCCAAAACAGATAGTCCAGTAGTGTGGGAAATTATTTTTTAGGTCACTAGACAAAGGTCAGTCTGATACGGTTCATCCATTTTGTGTAATGAATTCCTGACTACATCGTAAAGAAAGCAATGGCTGAGGCTTAGGCGCCACATAGTCTCTTTAGACACCAGTGGCGCACTCAGCTCTCTGTGCTACAGCCTTATAAAGTCGTGGGTGTGCTGAAATGTGTTTAAAGAAAAGAGATCAAGAAGTAAGTGGCAGCATTGGCATGACCGAGCTGAAGAGTCAAGGAGGGAGATGCTCGGGCCTCTGGCGGTTGATCTGGTCATTGTTTCAGGCTTAGAATTACCATGGCAACACTGACACATCCGTGAGGAGGCTTCGAGATTCTTACTGAATGCAGAAAAAAAAAAAACACCCTAACTGTGAGCACCACCAGTCTCTGGGCTGGGAGCCTCAGCATTAATAATATAAAAAGTACTATCTGTGTGCCCGCATGCATCTCTCTGCTTCCTGCCTAAGGATGCAGTGTGACTCACTGCCCTCCCGTTCTTGTCCCATGACATTCCACCTACCACCATAGCTTTCCATTATAGAATCCCCTTGAACTGTAAGTCTTCCATGTTGTTGCTTTGGTGTGGTATTTTGTCACAGCGGAAAGGAAAGTGACGATTGCAGTGTTTATCCTGAAGAAACCTTGTAAGCACTATGGATGCCTCCCTGAGATTTGGGACATCCAGCCCTCCCTGCAGAAGCCAAAAGACAGAGTCTAATCCTCTTGGCTCAAAAGATCAGGACCTGGGTCTGAAGCCACAGCAGACTGCTGTAGGTTGCATTCATTAAAAGCTTACGTTTTCCTTGAAGCACCTCACGCAGGTGCTGTGCAGGATGGCACTTCAGGCCAAAGTGATTACCTGCTGGGAGCTATTGCCTGGGAGACTCTTACAAACAGTAGCAGGCAAGATGAGATGCCCCCGGGTTCACCAAATTGGATTTTACTGCCATTAGTTCGAGGGAAATAGGTTAAGTTTCTATCTTTACGCCTTTGAAGGTTTGTTTATTCTCCGCTTAGCCTCTGTTTCTCACCCCCAGCTGGTGTGTTCTCATCTCACAGAAAAGTGTTCTTGACCACCTCTGAACACTCCACAGGTTTTTAAAGCTTCCTCGGTTACAGAATCTAGCTTAGCAAGCAGCTCTAGATAAACTTCATACAAAGAACTTGCTTGTCTTGTATTTAAATGTTTTTATTTGTATGTGTATGGGGGGGGGGGTGCGCGCACGCACATGCCAAAAACTGACATCCAGTCTTGTCTGCGATCCACACTATGTTCTGAGGCAAAGCACCTCACTGAAGCCAGGGCTCACTAATTCAGCCAGACTGACTGTCTGGCCAACAAGTCCAGGGACCTTCCTGTCTCTGTCTTCCCAGCACGGGAGTTACCGCTGTACTACTGTTCCCCTATCTTTGCATGGGTGCTGGGGATCTGAACTGGGCAATGGGTGCTTGTGCACAGGGACTTCGCTGGCTGAGCCACCGCCTCGGCACTTCACACTTGCTTTCCTAAAACAGTGATCTTTCAGCCTTCCCAGCATTCCTGAGTGACTTTGAACTTCAACTCAAAGGTTGCTGATAGTTGGTTCCCTCCCAAGAACTGAAAAGTTGTTTCTAACTTGAAAATAAATGCCACTCCTATCCTGCAGGGGGCAGTGTCTTTGGCCACATCAGGGGGTCCTTTCTTTTCCCAGTCTCAAACAAAGCAAGACTCAGGGAGAATCCAGGCCTCCCTCTTTGGTGGTGGTTATTTTAAAAAAAAAAAAAAAATCTTTCTCAGAAGGGAAAACAAAATAGAGGAGGTTGATGGAAAGAAGGAACTGGGTGGAAGAGAGGATAGGGAGAGGGGCAGGAATGGGCGGAGATCATATGTAGGGAAAGCAAGGGAGAGAAGACAAATGGTTAGGGGTGGAAGACATTCTCTAGGACATGCCAAAGACCTGGGATGGGGGGACGCCCCAGAAGGTCTATGGGGGCAACTCTAAGACTTCTAACCGTGGTAGATATGGATCCTGATGTGGGCAATTCCTGTAGCCAGGAAGGACTCCCAGTGGAGGGATAAGGTCAGGAACCCACCCACAAAACCTTTGACCCAAAATGTGCCCTGCCTATAAGATGTGAAGAGACAAAGATAGAGCAAAGACTGGAGGAGTGCCCAACCAATGACTGCCCCAAATTGAGACCCATGCCACAGGCAAGAACCAATCCCTGACAGTATCAATGATACTCTGTGATGCCTGCAGATAGGAACCTAGTGTCACTGTCCTCTGAGAGGCTCCACCCAGCAACCAATGGAAAGAGACGCAGAGACTCACACCCAAACATTAAATGGAGCTTATGGAAGAGTTGGGAGAAGGATCAAGGGGCCCAAAGAGGATAGGAACACCATGGGAAGACCAACAGAGCCAACTAACCTGGATCCTTGGGGGCTCTCAGAAACTGGATCACCAACCATCCAGTGAGCTCAGTTGGACCTAGGCCCCCTGCACATATGCAGTACATCAGCAGCTTGGTCTTCATTGAGGTCCCCCAACAACTGGAACAGGGGCTGTCCCCAAGCGTGTGGCCTGTCTGCCTGTGGAACCTGCTCCCCTAAATGGACCACCTTGTCTGGCTTCATTAGGGGAGGATGCACCCAGTCCCACAGTGACTTAGTACAGGGAGAGAGAAGGGGGACCTAGTTGAGAGGTGACACCTTTTGAGAAGGGGAAGGTAGAATAGGGGAGGACTTTCTTGAGGGGGTACTGAAAGAAGGGGGCATTGATATTGGTATGTAAAGTGAATTGATTAATTAAAAGAAAAGGCATCATGTACATCAAAGAACCAGCTATGTGAGGACAATTATGCCTTTTTCTGATATTTATCCACTTCTGAGGAAGCAGAGTAGCGAATGACCCCTCAGCAGTCAGCATTTTTGGAACATGAACCACTGGGCTATGGCTCCAATCCATGGGAAATTACCTAAGAGTATCAGACCTCTGCGGGTGGCTTCCCAGGGTTCACAACTCTAATATGAGTTTCCCTCTTCAGAAAGAGAACCTTGCACGTTACCATCAGCATGTATCATCAGGCCAGAGCGACAGCTCAGTTGGTAAAGTGCCTGTTGTAATTAGTTACATTTTATTTTTGTTGTTGTTATTGTTGTTGTTGTTGTTGCTGTTGTTGTTAAATTCTCAGAAACCCATGTTTTAAAAAGCCAGGTATGGTAGCTTTTTGAGCACTAGAGAGATAGAATCAGTCAAGTCCCTGGAGCTGGGTGGCTCATCTCAAACAAAGCCGAGGTAGATGACTGGCTCTTAAGGAATGACACCTACAGCTGTCCTCTGACTTCCATCTATCCACAAGCATAAACAGAAAAATAGATAAAAATTAATTAAAACATAAATACTATTTAAAGAGCCCCAACCATGCTGGGCATGGTGACACATACTTTTAATTCCAGTACTGGAGAGGCAGGCAAATCTCTCTGAATTCAAGGCTATTGTGGTCTACATAATGAGTTCCAGGCTAGCCAAGGCTATATTGTGAGACCCTGGCTCAAAAACACAAAACAAACATCCCAACAGAGGAAGCACAAAGAAAGAATTGAATCTGGAACATAGCTAACACCCCCACGAGTTAGTTATCTACAACTGCTCTGACCTGTTTCCATTCACTCTAGAAACTTCGTTAAACTATGTGAATTTGCCACTTTTAACTTCAATTGTCTATGATAAGGTAGAGGCTCACCAAATTTGAGACATGACAATTTTATTTCTGCTAGGGGCCAAATCAGCAAAGGGTCATTAGACAGTACGATTCAAGCAAGTTCTAACATCAGGGTCTTTCAAAGAACATTGACTTTATGCAAATGTTAGAAATGGAGTACTCCACACGAAGGCTATTTCTAGATTTGTTCATCTCTTTTCTATTACTAAAAACAATTCCCTCATTTACCCACCCAGGCTCACTGGAATCCCAAGGTACGGGATCGTTACGAATGAAAATGATTCACATGCATTTCGCTCCTATAAAAATGCCTTGTAAAGCTGGGTAACCCATTTCAACGCTGATCTGAGGGGCAAGCCAACTATATTCAGTCACACTCATTCTGCTGCCTCTAATCTCTGGGCAAGCGTGAAATTGACTATAAACAATAATTGACACTTTGTTTACAGACACACTCTTATTTTCACACTGTATTACTGTGTACTGTCATTGGCAGTTTTTATTTAGGCCAATTCATGAACAAGCCACAAAAATTCAGACACACAGTAAATAGCAAAATTATGGAAATTGTGAAGCTAACTTGGTCCCCACTACCACAATAAATAGAGTGCCTTTAAGCAAATAAACAACTGCTGTGGTAAAATAAATTTACTGAGCCAATTACATATAAACATAACCTACTTATTATTCAACTCCATTTATCCAAAAGATAAATGACTGGTCTTTCCTCCCTAATATCCTATCCAGGGTCACTATAGCTTATAGCTATGCTCAAACAGGTCAGAGATGTCAGACTATGGACTAGAGTCTTAGGTGTGTGTGAGCCTCAGAGCCAGCCACCAGCAAGTACAGATATGTGGGTGGGCTTCAGGTTGAAAAAGCAACAACCTCCACCGCAGTCTTCGGGACACAGCAGAAACCTTAGAGCTACTTAAGGAGGCTGCACCTGAGGACCTTTGCACCACACAGCATGGAACAAGCCCATGAACAGACACTAGGACCCTATACCCACCCCCACGACCATGCCCATACACAAATGGTATTCTGAGCTTAGGTTCTTCCACTCAGAAGTCTCCTTGTCTGTGTCTGTGCAAAGATGGGCAAGATGGAAGCATCCTGACTGAGAACCACCATGCCCAGTTATCTTGGGGACTCCACAACAGAGTCATAATCCTCCTCTCAACCTGTGCTGAGCCACTGAGACTGTATTTTGCCATTTCATGAAGCAAACTGGTGGCTGGGAGAATGAGTGCCCCTCTTCCTCCCTCCCTGTATCTCCTTTCCTTTCTCCAGTTCCCCTCTTCCTCCCTTCTCCCCCCTCCCTTTCCCTCTCCTTCCCTCATTCCTACTTCTGACCTTTCTCCTTTGGCTCCAGGCTAACTGTGGTGATCTGAATAAGAATGACTCCATAGGCTCTAATATTTGCATTGTTCCTCCCCAGCTAATGAACTGTGTGGAAGGATTAGGAGTCAGGCCTTGTTGAAGTAGGTACAACCTTGCTTGTTGGAGGAAGTGTGTCACTGGGAGTGAGTTTTGAGGTTTCAAAAGCCCACACCAGACCAGATCCCCCAGCCTAGTCTCTCCCCCCCTCCCCCAATCTGGATGTAACTCTCTCAGCTGCTGCTCCAGCCTGTGTGCTGCCATGCTCTCTGCCATGATGATAATGGACTAAAACTGCAAGCAAGCCTTAGTCATGGTGTCTCTTCACAGCCATGGAGCAGTGACTAAGACACTAATATATTGAAATAAGTGAACACCCATTCACTCTCGGGCTGACCCCTTGTCCTAATCAACCACCGAGACACTGGTCAGTTTGCTAAGTGACTCATGAGACCCACAGAGGGCCTTGGAAATGTCATGGAGAGGGACACAGAAGCTGGGCAACACAGGCCTCCCCAGTCCTGCCAAGTGTGACTACTGATTCCAGCTGAAATTCCCTTGTCTCTAGATAGTTCATACACTGAAGAAATACTGTAAGAAATATTTCAATGGAAAAAAAATCATCCATGATCACCTTGGTTTCTAACATGTTGTAAGAAATTTAAAAAAAAATAGTAGTTATTGTGATTACTGCAAGGTCAGAAACTATGGCAACAAAAGTTTTAATCTCTGTATTTTACATCAATGTTCCATTGGGAAAGTAAAGACCTTGGCATAGGTATGTGGGCCACCATTCATTGTGACAATAAGGGAAATCTTGAACCCACCAGAAAATGGTAAAGACAATGGTAGACGCTCACTCCTATCCAGAATCTTTTATTCAAGGATTATAGAAAGCATGGAAAAAAGATTTGTAAGGGCTCACTGAATGACATAGGACAATTTTCAGTTTCATCCTTAACAATGAACTCTGTAACGTGAATTAGGAACACATCAGACTGGGAACTATCAAGTACAGCCTACTTTCATGCTATAATCTCCATTGTGCATATCAAAAAGGTTGGCGTGTCTGAGAACACACCTGTGGTGCAATGGCATGTGCCAGGAAACTTGGTAAGCTTGAGTGGGTCTGAGACCCCGGTATCCAGGTACCCACCTGAGATGGTAGGCTCCTCTCTGATCCCTACTACATTCCTAGCCTGGAAAATACTACCCACATAGGAAACGTGACCTGTGGTTACATAGCCCAGAACAGAGTTCTCCATGTTAATGAGGTATCTAGAGGCCCTGAGGGTTTAGCCAGTAAGCTTCCCTTCTCAGACATTCCTTCCTACCAAAGGTATTTAATCTCTGATCCACCCTGAGGAGATGGTATGCATCCATTTTCCATGATGAACAGTCAATAAATGGTATGGATAAACATGGACTGTCTCTTCCATCAAGAACTGTAGTGGGGAGCATGGAGAAAGCCTTTGACTACCGAGCCACTGCCTAAGTCTCCCACAGACACTCGTCAGTGTCCTCAGCCCAAGGGCTCCCAACTTTGTACCCAACTCCGCGGTGAGGTTTTCCAGTGACTACTGGATGCCTGGCAGCTTGGGATTCTCAGCTTCAGCCTCCCACATCCCACACTGCATTTTCCCACCCCCTGAGCGGTATATCAGCATTTCCCTAAAGCCCAGCACCAGACAGTGGTGGTGTAGGGTAAACACAGTCTAACAGTGGAGAGGCAAAACCTGGACACACACACACACACACACACACACACACATACACACACACAGTCACAGATCAGATAGATTCCATAACAATTTGATATAAAAGCTCATGTCTTTGATAGTGCAGTTGTAGGTATGAACTCACTACAACTGACACTGCCTGCACAAAGTTTGCACAAGATCAAACCAACCAAAATCTCAAGACAGATGGGAAAAGAGATCATGAGGAGATATTGGCAGTTGATGATTTCTGGAAAAGGGAGCTCTCTTTTCTTCAGGAATATGGGCCCTGAAATATTGTTACCCATGCCCCAGTAAATGACCACACATCATCTACATGTAGGTGATACTAAGTTGACTCAGTAGGCATTAAGGAACTACAAAGCATGAGAGAGAGCATGCATGAAATTCAAAGGAGAAAGTAGTGATGGAGAGGTAGGAAAGGATTTGGAAAGGGGAGAGTAAGAAGTGAATGAGTTCGATCCAAATACATTATGTGTGTGTGTTTATGTATATATATATATGTATATATATATATATATATATATGAAGGTTATAAGATATTTTAAGATCCTATTTTAACACTGTATTAATTATACTTTGTTGCTATTATAAAATGCCATAATCCAAGGCAATTTAAAGAAGAGAGATTGGGCTTACAGTTCCAGAGGGAAAAGGGTCCATCACAGGAAGGAGGCATGGCAGCTGGAGTAGGAAGCTGGGAGCTCACATCTTCAATGATAAACAAGAAGCAGAGAATAAACTAAAAGTGAGGTGAGGTTTTAAACAATCAAACCCCATTCCCTATGACATTCTTCCTCCAGTGAGGAAGACGTACCTCCTTATAACCTCTCCAAACAGTGCCACCAACTGGAGACCAAAAGTTCAAACACCTGAGCCTGTGGGTTACATTTCTCATTCAAGCCACCATACATCCCTACTCAATCATGGCTCCTCCACTGATCTTTCAATTTGTATAGAGTGAGAGAATACATGATCCACTTGTCTTCTTAAATCATATATCTGAATGAAAACAGAAAGAGAGAAAGAAAGAAAGAAAGAAAGAAAGAAAGAAAGAAAGAAAGAAAGAAAGAAAGAAAGAAAGAAAGAAAGAAAGAAAGAAAGAAAGAGAAAGAAAGAAAGAGGGAGGGAGGGAGGGAGGAAAGGCGAGGACATGGCTGTTCCTTGCTATGGTGGAGGGGAATGTTTATTATAGATATGTAGGAGAGCATAGCCAGAAGAGGCAGACACATCTGGGAGAGTCCAGAGTGATCATGACCCTAAATCATATGGGGAGAGGGGGAAGGAAGGGAGAGAGGGTATTCAAGTACAGAGAGATCACGGGAGCCAGAGATCTGGACAGTCAGGAGGTCAAAGGTACAAAAGGAGCAAAAGAGGGCAGGTAACCAAGAGGCCTAGACTATGTAAAGAACTTCTGCAGGAAGGGCATCCCAGCCCCTAAACCGGAGACGTCAGGGTGAAGGGTGGGGAAAACCAGCCACACCCTGTAACAGAGAGGGACAGGTCCATTTTGATTTGTTAAATAGAAACCTCAGCTGCTTGCCCCAGGTTTGAAACTTAATGGTATCTTAATGATGAACTTCCTTCAAACTACCCACAGGAGAAAATTTTCAGCTAATCAAAGCAAACTAGCAAGCAGTCACTCAAAAGTATTAAAATTGAAAATAAAAACAAATCTAAGTAACTAAACAAATTTTCTACTAAGCCCAGTCCATACTTAAACCGTTTTTAACCTGCCTCCCAACAGTCTTCGTTCACAGTGACCATTAAGAGCAACAGGAGTATAGTCAGATAATTATAGAAGCTAATCCCTATGACTGCTTCAGGTGAGCCTCTGTCCTCTCTCCCTCTGAGTCTATCTAAGTCTGTGGATTGTGATGATAAAGCAAACAAACAAAAAAAGATGCCCAAGTGGACCGCGTGAGATTTAAACACTCTCTTGATGACTTGTTTTTCCTATTATTATTTCACGGAATAAAACCCCATAATGTCGTGTTTGCGGCGTCACCTTCTTACTGACATTAGCAGCCTGCGGCATTTCCAACACTTGTGTCTCAGCTACTTGGAGATGCTTCTGTTCAAGAAGAGAATGAGATGAACCAGGAGCAGTGACTCATGCTTACAATCCCAGTGCTACAGGGACCGAGGCAAGGAGATCTCCGCAAGGTTGAGGCTAGTGTGGAACACAGGGTGAATTCAAGGCCAGTCTGAAATATGCTGCAAAAGCCTGACTAAAAAAAAAATACAGATGCATTAAAACTTAGAAAGAAACAAAGAGAGGCAAAAAGAACAGAAGAAGAGCAGGAGGTGGGGTGTTGTGGAGGGGAGAAGGGAGGGAAGGAGAGAAATGAGGGAGGAGAGGGAGACACAGACAGAGGGAAAGGCGGTGAGAAGGCACAGTCTACTAACTCAGCTGGCTGCCCAGCTTCTCTCACCTGCATCCACCGAATCTGGTACCAGCACCTTGTATTTCTCCACCACCATGAATGCCTAGCATCTCACTCGTCAGCGTTATGCCAAGCTTTCCACTGGCCAGGAGGCAGAATTCTCCCTCAACTCCCCGGTGACTCTCACAGTCAGTTGAGGCAGCTCTAACGAGCTGATAAAGCCAGTCACCTGAAGATCAGTGGATTAGCACTGTCAGCGACGTGCACAGTAAGTGTGCAGTCCACACAGACAGATGTCACTCATCTCTAAAGTTGACCAAAGTATTAATGCTTTAGTATTGCTGGAATGGGAGCCGCAGGCTTGCTCGGTGAAGGAGGTAGATGACTCACTTGTGGATTCAAAAGTGTTGAAGATTTAGATGACCTTGCCTGTGGCTTAGTCTCCAAGCTGCCAGCTCATATTTAAATATTTGTGAGGTTACAGTGACTACTTTCCATGGGGCTCTTCCTGCTGCCTGGAAACAAGGGAAAATAATCCAAGTGACTCTGGCCAGGACAACCTGGATCTTTATGTCCCTTCAGAACCATATAACTGTGATAACGATCTTCAGTCAGGGTTAGCTCAACAGGTAGTAAGATCTTAGCAGCTGCTGTTCCTTACGTCTTGTACATAGAAGCACAGCACTCACATATAAGAATGTAAAGTGTTCAATTCAAGATACTATGCTGAGCGTACCTTTAAAAACAATCAAGATAATATTTGTCAGTTCTAAAACCAGGGCTAGTCCTTAACGGTTCTTCTAGAAGGGTACCAAGGTCAGAGCTCGGTCCTGTCTGCCTCTTGAGTGAGCCTGTCATTCTGAAAGCCGTGCATATACACAGGTTGACTCCTAACCCTTATTGGCAGGCTACCAGAGTTCTTCCCCTCGAGAGCATGAGGGCAGAGTGCCTCAAACTTCATCCCCTAAGGAAATTATAAGAGCGAGATAGCTCAGGTGCAGCGGTGTCATTAACATCATTAAATCACTGTTAGGAAAATTAGTGTGCCTTGAGTGTGCAGGTCACCTCCCTGTAAGGATTTGCAAAAAGAAAACCCTCAGCCTCACACTGCCTTATTCATCCTCAGAGCAGCTCCGGTGAGACAGACAGACAACCTGCTTGGCTCTACACTTCTCCCTGACAAAGCATGCACGTTTAATTTAGTATCTGCAGATAAATCCCCAAGGGTCCTTTCTTCTTCTCTCCCTCCCTAGGATGTTTCCAAAACTACTCAATCTGTACTTGTGAGCTACTAGTTAAATTGACCCCATGCTTTAAATTCTCTAAAGTCACTCCCCCAGAAGCTCCTAGTAACTCTGGACAATGGGCCACACACTCTCATTTTGCTTGGGTCTATATCATGGTCATGCCAAGATGTGTATATTGAGTTGGAATGGGAATGGGAATTCTGTACCTAGCAAACCATTCCCTGGACGCTTTATAGGAATTCTTTCTTCGAGGCTATTAATAGTTTAGATAGAAAATGTTCCCCAAAGGCTCAAGTAATTGAATACCTTGTCCCCAAATGGGGGTACTATGTAAGAGGCTGAAAAATGTGAACCTCCCTGGAGAAAGTGGTTCACCCGGAGCAGGGCTTGACATTTATAACCAGGCTCCACTTCCTGTACCATCTCTGTCTCCTGACCCACCCAGATATGAATGAGCGGTCTCACAGTCCTGTTGCCATGGTTGCCCTGCCATGATGGTCTGGACCTCCTCAATCCACAAACCAAAATCATCAACTCCTTCTCCCTCACATTACTTCCTGTGAGCTGTTCTGTCAGGGTGCTGAGGGAAAGCAACCAACAGGCATGTAGCTGTGAGTACTCATGACCGAACAGCTTAGGTTCTCTGCCCAGACATGAGTTGGATTAAATTAAAATTTTCCTTAGTGTTTCAAATGAGCAGGGAGTGATATCACTTCTGAGAAAGAGATTTGAAAGCGAGTATTCCAGTTCCCAGATTCTTACTTTATCCCCGGCCCCTTGGCAGTAGAGATGGAGGTTCCCATTTAAGAGGCAGAGCCGCAGACAGCCTACAGTAAGGATGCTCTATAGGCAAGTACTGGGATTGTACGGATACTTTGCCTGTAACATAGCTTGTCCTGACAAATATAGGAGGTCAAAAGGTCAATCAAGAGGTAGAGAGGTAGAGAACATGAGGATGCACGGAATCAATACTGTGATTCTGCAAATGAAGGAGACTTCACACAGATTTGTCTTGTGTGGATGGAGAAGTCCACTGGTTACAGTTTAGCTCATGAACACCAATCATTCACCCCTGAACCACTGCAAATGTAGCAATAGACAGGACCATCGATGGTCTCAACAGCAGACAGATTTGCAGCAGAAAACTAAGTCGGGATCAAGTGTGCGCATGCATTGGTTCCCTGACATTTTGTCTCAGGCGTGCTCAGAGAAAAGTCTCAGGATGCAACTCGCAGCATGATGCTTGCCTAGCATGCTCAGTGTTCTGGGTTCAATCCCCAGTGCTGCGCATGTGCACACACAACCAAATGGTAAAGAAAAGTTTTAAATCCTCAACTCGTGCAAACTTTTTAAAAAGAAAACGAGGAGAAAGACAAACTGACCTCTTAAAAATAACGTTAGTACAGGCACATTTCCTTGAGCAGTACTTACTGAAAAGTTCGATAAACTTGGGAGAGAGGACAGTTTACAGTAAAAAAATAAACAAATAAAAATAAAAATAAAAAAAATTCTAGCCTTCATCTTCTGATCTCCCCAGTGAGGGATCAAGGTCAATGTGAACTTACATCTTCCCGGAACAGCTCTATGAGAAGAGCCCTGTGCTACCTGAGGGTTGGAGCAGCGGCAGTGTTCTTTTATTCATGACCAAATGTTTCCAGAATGATTAAACTGGCATGGCAAATGTGCAGTCTGTCGGCCAAGTGACAAGGATTAAGTGAGATTCAGATTAAAATGCTAACTGAGTTTGTACCGACATCAAGCCTCAGATGCAGTTCACACTAAGAAAATATATGCTGAAGAAAACATGCGAAACCACCACCTATCACCAAACTCAGAATCATAAATGTGCCGGAGAAGGCATGTTGAATGGCAAGTAAGTCAGGGAGCCAGAATTACATTTTTTGAAAGTATAATTATTGAGAAATATACAGGAAAAATATATAGCTTGAGACTGGAGAGATGACTCGCCAGTGAAGACCGCATTTTCTCTGGGAAAAGATGAGTTCAGTTCCCATCACCACTGGGAGGTGCATAATGGCCTGTACTTCCAGCTCCAGGGGATCCAGTGCCCTCTTCTGGCCTCCATAGGCACTGCACTCGTGTGCACATAATACAGGCACACACATGCATATACATAAATGATAATGATAAATAAAAAATGTATATCAGCTAAATAAATGGCTATTCATATAATTTCACAATAGATTTGATCCAAAAATGAATGTATAGTTACTTTACTGATGCAATCAATGTCAATAGATAAATACTAGAAAAAAATACAGTTGGAAGTCAAAAGTTACTCTAAGACCTGCTACAATTACAACTGCAAAAAATAAAAAATGCTTCAAGTCATGTAAGGCTTTAATCTCTCAAAATGTCCTATTCAAAGTCTGGAAATGAACAGAAATGTATTATTTACTAGCCAAAATTACTTTTACTGTAGTGCATAGAATGAAAAGGGAGATAATATGAGAGAAAAACCTTAGTTGTGTACAAATAACATCTGAAAACGTTGTGTGGTGAGCAGAAATTCAACCACTGGGCTTTGATGATGACATTTGAAGTAATTCAGTGTTGTGGATAGCCCTGGGGCTACTTATATTTGATGTTAATTCCATTCTCCTGTGAGGGGCTTCGAACAAGGAATGAGTCAGCACTCAGGTGATTTCCTGTAAACCTGTTTCCCACCTTAGTTTGTAAAATAAAGGAAAGCTGATGATTGGGAGATAAAGGGGAGGTGGCATGGAAGGTGGGGAGAGAGAAGAAGGAAAAAATGGGAGAAGGAGAGGACACAGAGGAGGAGGAGGAAGAGGAGGAAGAAGAAGAAGAAAAGCGGAGCAGAAGCACATGGCCTGGAGAAACCGCAAGTTCGAAGGGGTCTCATAGATGTGGAAGATGGTATTGTAGTGGAAGATCTGCCCAATCTAGGCGCACAGCATGTATTCATATTAATTGCGTTGTGTTTTCATTGCTGGGGCATATTTGGGTTGGAGATTTACAGCAACATTTCGAGACCTGGATGAATAAATAAATATTCCCTTTGTCTGTGGCTTATTGATGCTTTCTAAATCACAGCACTGCCCAGCTGCACTTAACTACACTTATCTGAAGGTGTTTGGTACAAGTTTAGTTTTGGATTTTCAAAGGCAACAGAGAAGATAATAACAGATCCTTAGATGTCCTGTTGAGAGCATCAGGGGAAACATTTTATAGTTAAACATGTTTAACTGCAAGACCCAGAGTCACCCCTTCCCAGACCCGTTAGACATCTTCAGTCTGCCCTACAGGTGAGGACACGTGTTCTCTCCTGGTACCCAGAGTGGGAACATGGAGTTGGTGACACTTCTGTCCTCCATGCCACGTGAGTTTAATGAAGAGCTCAGGAGTGAAAACGTTACAAGCCATTTGTCAGCGCAGTGGCTACGAGATCAAGTTTGCCAGTGAGTGGAACTGAAATCACGACGCTGAATGAAAGAAGGCAAGTTCAGAAGATAAAAATGCCAGATTCTGACTCCGATACTGAGCCCAGGTTTAAAATTGTGTGTGCTGGGTTGGCTTAGCCCAATGACCTGAGTTGGATCTTCAGGATCCAATCCATGCAGTCGGAGAGAACTGTCTCCTATAAGTTGTCTTCTGTCTTCCACATGCTTGCCATGAGACACACACACACACACACACACACACACACACACACACACGCACACACACTAACATAAAAATCTAACTAAGGATTGAAGAAATGGGTCAGCAGCTGAGAGCTCTGGCTGCTCCTGCAGAGGTTCTGTTCCTAGTACCCAAATGGCAGCTGAAAACCATCTGTAACTCCAGTTCCAGATTTGATACCCTCTTCTGGCCTCTATGTGCCCTTTGTGAACACGGGGCACAGTTATAATTGCATTTAAAATGCCCATACACATAAAAATGTATTTAAAAAATTTAAACTGAATTAAACAAAACTATGTTGAGCTTTGAACCCACCTAGTGTCAGTATACTTTGGAACTCCCTCTGTGTCCATTCTCATCCATGTCACCTGTGAATTGTAATGACACTGGATAAGTCACACACCAAATAATCCTTGCACAGCATTTATGGGTCTTTTTGCAAACAGAAAGTTAGCAGACAGTGTGAGTAGAGCAATTTATGTGTGTCCTGGGGCAAGTTAAGATGCACTTTCAGCCTCTTGGCTCCTTCCATCCTCACATGGCTCTGCCTCTGGGCTGTAGATGCTGATTGGATCAAATAGGCAAACGAATGTGGCTGTTGCAAACTTGGACAGAAAGATAAAATAGAGAGTGTGGAAGGAAGGTCAGGAGAGGCAGCTGCACAGAGCAGGAAACAAAATCCAAGGACCAACCCCTGCGGAGGTGTTAAGTGATGAACAGGGCGACCCCCCGCTGTAATCCAGTTAACATTCACTGCCTAATTATCACTTCTCAGCAGCCCAGTTCAGATAATTGTGCACGTAGCCTCTGTACTGCACAGGAAATGTCTGATGGGACTGAGGCTCTGCTTAAATCATTTAACAAGTCCTGGCTACTCCAAGGCAGGTGGAAGATGCAGAGGAACACACTGGCAAACCAGTCCAGCCTATCCCTCTTTTGGAGCTTGCCTGTCGGTGAGTGGATTCTGGCCACACAAAAGGCAGATGACTTAATCTAAGGATCTTTCTAAATTGCCTCAAGGGCCAGTCTCACGGAATCCGTAGAATGTACAGTCTGAGATTCTAACCCTAGATTTTCCTTCACGGAGGGTTCACAGCTAGTAACTCTGAAACACCAGTGCTCTTTGTGAGTTTATAACCTCCCTCATCCTCTAAGTTAAAGAAAAGAAAAGGAAAAGGAACCTAGGAAGAAACCACTCAGCACTGGGAAGGTGGCTCGCAGTTAAAACACCTGCCATGCAGACAAGAGGGCAGGAGGTCAGATTCCCAGAAGCCATGTGAACGCTGATTGGGTATAGCAGACACCTGTATTTCCAACTTCACAAGGTTAAAAAGTGAGAGTCCCCAGAATGAGCTGGCTAGCCATATTGGGAAGCCCTGAGATGAATTGAGAAACCTTGCCTCAATAAAAAAGAGGAAAACAACTGAAGATGATTCCCAACATCAACTTTAGGCCCTGACATGTACACCACACACACACACACACACACACACACACACACACACACACACTCATAAACACTCATACACACATTCACATACACATACTCACACACATTCACATTTACACACACATACACAAACATATTCAAACATGCAAATTGTATGTAACATTCACATACAATTTTCTCAGTATCTAAACTGGATCAGAAGCTAACGACACCAAAGCACCTAACAGGCCCACAGTCTAATACAAGAAGTAATGAGAAGATGAAGATTTTCAACACGATCATGATGAGTGAGCAGTCAGCTGGGGTGACTGTATGCAGAAGCAATTTTACTTATGTTACATCCCAAGAATAGGAAGAAAACAAGGAAACACCTTCCAGACAGAGAAAGATGAGAGAAAGAAAGTGCAGTATGTTTGAACAGAGGGGGAAAGTCCGTCCTCCACACTGCAGGGTGGGGAAGGGTATGGCAGTGGGAAGATAGACAAGGATATGATATGAACTAGCAGGAGGGAAGATAGAAAAGAAAACTTGGGTTACCCTCTGGCAGTGGGAGCTGTGATGTTTTATTTTGTGATGTTGTATGTGCACACCTGTACTTAAGAAAAAGATATGATGGGGTGATTTTCACCCTTTGAAAGTGTACTGCAACTGGTGTAGCTACATAGGAGACGGGAAGATGGTTGAGAAGAAAATAAAAGAGCATGGAAGATAAGATTGTGGTGGCCCAGGAAGTGAAGTAGGAACATTTTTACCAGGTCAACTGTAAAAGACATTCCCTGGAAAAGCTAGAACCGAGTGGTGTTTGGATCTGTGAAGAGGTGGATGAGGAAGTATTTGTGATGTGGGAGAAAGCTGCGTTCCGAAGGAAGGGAATGATGGGAATGGAAGCCAGTCTAGGGCGGTGCTGACTTCTTCCTATCTGTGGTGAGGCCTGCTTCCAAGGCAGCCACCCAGACACCTAGTCGTGGAGTAAAATGAAGCTAATCGGATCACTTCAGGTTCGTGCTCATTCGCTTGGCCTCATCTGAAACACCTCAATCAACCTCCAGGACCAAAATGTAATCCAATGCCCTAACAAACCCCAGTCTTCTCAAGTCATAGCAAAAAGTAATAGCTTCTAATAGCCTTGACTGAGTTGTAGGTGTCCAGCAGCTAGAGCGCAGGAAAAATGCAAGCATACAAGAACTATACAAAGTGGGAATTCTAAGCAAAGGGAAATCAAGCTAGAAGAATTGCAAAGTTAACGCAAAGATATTCCAGCCAGCGCAGTAGGTGGAGAGGCTGCTCTGCTTAAAGACTTCCTTGACTCTCTGTCCACACCCTCACTGTCATTCCTTTTGACTTTCTATTATAATTAAGTCATTAAAGTATATGAAATATGTTCTTACTCTCCAAAGTGTGATGAAATTCTTCTTATGCATACTCAGGCATCAACCCAAGTCTTGTTCTCTAGGTCAACAGAGCTGGCCCTTTTTAGCTCTAAGTGGTTGTCCACACCTCTATGTATCTCTTCTGCCTTTGTATTGCTCTAGGTTAACTAGTGCTCCCATGCATTCATGCCTAGGTGAGGTGTCACTTAATAAAGGTGGTATTTAAAGGTATAATTGGGTAAGATAAGGTCACACAAGGTGACAGTGGGCATATATCCAGGGACTGGTGGTTATAAGAAAGGAGAAGAGTCAAGGTAATATGGAGGCAGCGATTGCACTGAGGCACCAGAGATGGTGGTGACCACCAGAGGCCAGAAGAGCAGCACAGGCTGAGGATTCCTTCAAACCCCCAAGAGACCTCTACCCTGCCGTATCTCTATGTTGGACTTCTGGTCACCAGAATTGTGAGAACTTTCTTTTATTCCAAGGCAGCTGGTTTGTGATAGCTCTAGGAAGCAAGCACAGACACTGTTGCTTCTGACAGTCACATGGCTGGGGGTATTTGAACACCTGAGTCACTTCAGTTCAGTTCCCCAAATTAAAGCAGAGTGCAGGTTTTCAGTGAGTTGGCTTGATCAGGAAACACCTCGAGTCAGATCTCACCACACTGAGTTTAGTACGTCTGATCTTCACAGAATCTGGGGACGTATCCCACGACTGCGTATAACATACACACAAAAATAATCTGCTTTACGGGTGATTTTAAAAGAAAAAAAAAAGATGCAAGACCAATGGTTTTAAAATAAGAAAATAATTTAAGGGCATCATGACGGAACATATTCAGAATCCCAACACTAAGAGAGACTGAATCGGGAGAATAACCACAAGTTTCAGACCAGTGAGTTCAAAGACAATCTGGGTTGTCATTAAGACTGTAAAACTCTATCGTGAAAAAGGAGGAACTGGGAGTGGGGTTGGAGATTTGCTCAATGGAAGACTGCTTACATAGAAATCCTTGGTTTGCTCTCCAGCACCAAAAAAGACAGAGATTTAGCTCTACATTATAAAAGTCTTTGTCTGTTGTTGGTGTCCTAGAAACAAAAATACAAATAAATAGTAAGTATATCAGGAAAATGACAAGGAGGAAGAAAGGAAAGAAGAAAAAAATTTTAAAAAACTTATTTCATCCTTCCCAAGACATACACTCACTGTTATTCTCCTAAACTGTGGGTCCCAACCCCTTTGAGAGTTAAATGACCCTATTACAGGCATCGACTAACACCATTGGAAAGCACAGATGTTAACATTACAATTCACAGCAGTAGCAAAATTACAGTGGTGAAGTAACAATAAAAATAATTTTGTGGTTGAGGTTTACCCCAACATAAGGAACTGTATTAAAGGGTCGCGCAGCATTAGGAAGGTTGAGATCCACTCATCTAAGGTCTAGATGCAGCATAAAGCTTTATAGCCTTGAGGCAGATGATGTGCCTTGGTTTTATGAAAGCTTTCCTTGGACGACTTCTGTTTCTAAAGTAAGAGTGTGAGAGTAGCTGGATTGATGAGCGGTAAGTAAGAAGTGATGGGCAAAGTCTGGACAGCTTCACGGACTTCAGACAAGTGCTCATGCCAAAGATGAACTGATGCTTGATGCAGAGACTGGGAGAGTGGGGAACAATGGCCTCCACTCTCTCCAATGTAGCATCTGTCATTCTGCTGTCAGTCACTACAAGGTCGTTTGAAGTATGAAGAAATAACTAGAATGTTGCACTTAAAAAATAGTCTCTATTGCCAGGCAGTGGTGGCACACGGCTTTAATCCCAGCACTCGGGAGGCAGAGGTAGGTGGATTTCTGAGTTCGAGGCCAGCCTGGTCTACAGAGTGAGTTCCAGAACAGCCAGAGCTATGCCGAGAAACCCTGTCTTGAAAAATAAATAGTCTCTATTAAAATTTTGATTTATATTTTTAGGATTGAAACAATAAGAGATGATTAAATGATCTTTGTAAGACTGTTACTATCAATGAGTAGAAAGTTTAGTATTCTAGTTAACTTGGAGCTGTGCCTATTATGCTACAATTGTCTTCCATTGGATTTACATGAGTCTTTTAAGAAGAAAAGAGTTTCTATGTTCAATGCTAAACAAATTGCATGTAAATTCAACTGCATTAAATTGCATTGTCTTTTACAATTTAATCTCTTATTAATCTCATTTTTTTCTCTCTCAATTTCTCTCTGTGTGTGTCTGTCTGTCTGTCTGTTAACCCTGTAATAATAAAGTTTAAAATAAAATTTAAGAAAGAAATAAAAGAAATTTACCACCACAGTCCAAATTGATACTGTCTCATCATTCTTTAGGCATCCTGATTGCTTTCATCATGTAATACCTTAAAGTTTTGCTGAGCCTTTCAAATCAAATCCAGACTCATGACCAAATTGGATTTAGTTTGTGAAGCAGACACTATGCTGGCATTACAAAGTATACACCAAGGCTAGAATACCCACCTCAAAGGCATTACATACTCTGTTTAATATGTAATACACACAATGAAAATTAAATGGAGAACCTCCTTTAGATGTAAGTGCACTGTAGGCACAGTTCTCATATCTTAAATCTTAAAATTTTTCTCATAAAGTATTAAAGAAGTGCTTCTCTCGGAACCGTAGCCAGGAATGGAGAGATGCTTCAAGTGGTTAAGAGTTCTTGCTGCCCTTGCATAGGATCAGAGTTAGGTTCCCAAAACACACACACACACACACACACACACACACACACACACACACACCCCTACTCGTTACTCCAGTACTAAGGGATCTAATACCCTTTTGTGGACTTTTCTAGCACCTCCACTTATGTGTACAAACACACACAGAGATATATAGGTATATATTAAGACAAAACAAAACCAACCATCAGTACTCATCCTTAGAAATCTGTCTTCTGCTCCAGGACTTACACTTAAGATACTGCTCCTCTTATTTTTTGGGTAATTTCACTAAGCATTAAGAGGAATATCGACTGAGCCTATTCTTTTCCAATTCCATTCCTATTCAGTATTTTACCATAACAGGTACTGAAATTCTCTCAAAAATATTCTCAAATAATGCCCTATTATAGATTTAAGAACAGCTGATCTATATTGTGTAAATATACCTTGAAAGAGGAGAGTTTAAAATTGGCTCATTCCTAGCCCTTATCACTCATACAGCTTCAGTTGGGCTGGAAGCTACAGTCATCAATTCCATATAAGGTACCAAAGGAGAGACGAGAAGTAAGATAGAATGTATGTTGCTTGAGCAACCAAAAGAGGTGACCACATCAAACTACCAGGGAACACACTTGGGAAGCAAAGGGAAACTCCTGTTAAAAGAGCTTCAAGAATTTTTTTTTTTCACCTAGTAACTTGAGTTTAGTCCTGGTTTCTGAAATAATCAGAATTTGTGGCTCTATCTCTGCTCTACATACACACGTGCATACTCATACTCTAGCACACATCATTTCCTTTCTTTTAGCTTCATGTTCAGGGAATGAGTATGCCATCCCATCATGGCTATTATAACTATTATATTCTGTGGTTACTGAATTAACAAATTCAAAACGTTAACGAGTGGGCCAGATGCACGCACATCATTATCATGATGATGACGATCCTCCCCTGCCATAAAGCCTCACTGAGAGTCTCTTAAAAGCCTGGAAGTGAAATAGAGTCTAGGGAAATACAGAGAAGTTAAAAATGATTTGCGATGGAGAGAATTCAAAGGAGTTAAAACACTTGCGGGAGACACAGGTTGCCTCAGTCCTTCCACTAGCCTGGGGAACCAGTGTGCTGCTGAGGAAACACCAAGTGACAATTTGAAGAGTTTAGGACTGTCAAATAGACCCAGCCAAGAACTCAGAACTCACGGCACACGGTTGTCTCTACCATAACAGGCTTCCTATTTCTTGAAGTAGAAAGGAAACAGGGAAGCAAGATGGATCGACATCTGCTTGGTAAGCTTCTAGAAGTACCAGGAAAGATGCAACTCTGAAGAGAGTTCCAAAAAAGAAAAAAAGGAGAAAGTCGTGGACGGTATTTCAACCTACAGAGCCATGTCTGGTTTTACCACACAGTCACAGGAACTGTGGTAGCCACATAAGCCCAATAACTTTCCTCTCTTCATTTGGCATGGTTGAGGTATTCATTTCCTTATTGTTATGAAAATAGCCTGATAGAAACAACTTAAAGAAAGAAGGGTTTGGTTTTGGCTGGTCGATACAGCCCATGCCTTTGTGGCAGAAAAAGCATGGAGACCAGAGCACAAGGCAACGGGTCAGATTGCATCCACAGTCAGTAAGTAGAGAGATGAATACTAGTGACTCAATTCAATTTCTCTTTTTAATTCAGTCTTGGCCCCCAGCCCATATGTTGGTGCTGATAACACTCAGTACAGGCTCTACCTCTTCAGTTAAGCTTTTCTGGAAGAACCCTCACAGACATGTCAAAGATATCTCCTAGGTGATGCTGAGCCAGTGAACCTGATGGTGAAAATCAACCGCCACTGTGGGGCTGTTCATTCTCTGAACATTAATCAAGCAATTTCTCTGAATAAGAGCATATGGCATTAACATGCATAACTATAAGGCTCAAAAATATATTCCACTCCAGGGAGTCTTCCTTGGGAAGCAACCAGATTAAGTTATCGCCTCTCCTAACCCTCAGATCTTATCATCTGGGTGTAGATCCTCCAATCTTGGCATAGGAAGAAGATATAAAATGTTTCCAAGTGGAGCACTTATATGTCAAGCATGAGCTCCCAAAGCCATGATGTTAGTAGATAAGAGTTTTGGGAAGTGATTACATCATGAAGATGAAGCCTCGTGATTGCAATTCATGCCCTTATTTTAAAAATACAAGAGAGCTTGCCCCATCCTTTTGCCTTTTTACCATGTGGGAACACATACAAAGTTTACGTCCTGGAAAAGATTCTACACCACACACAACCATACATGCACTCAAGTTTTAGACTTGTAGCCCTAACCCAGCACTGTAAGAAGTAAATGTCTACTGTTATGGCATCTGTCTGTAGTCATTTGGCACAGTAGTTCAAATGAATTAATTCAACCCAGATTCCTGGTATATCACGATGGCCATCTGAGTCTCAGAATACACATTTACAAAGACTGGTTTTGTTTTCAAACAAACTAACAACAACAAAAGAAAAACAAAGCAACAACAAAATTCCTGATCAGTTCCTAAGAATTAAATATTTGAAAAAGAATTACGAGTCTAAAGTCCAAATGTGAGATTTGGTCATTCCCATTTGAGAGTGTGTGGTGTGCCTCATTTATACTGTGTCATAAAGGCAGAGTCATGAAGACAGTTCATGGCACGTACAGTGGAGGGGAGTCAGAACCTGAATCCAGTTCAACTCAGTGAACCACATGTCAATAAGCCCTCCTTCAAACCTGGGAAACTTGACAAGGGACTTCCCACTGGTACCATGGAGAGCAAGGAAATTATGCAAAAGCTAAGGTGTTCTCACCAAGTGTGAATGCTCGCTCACTTTGTTCTTCACCGTTCTCTGGGTCTCTGTTACTTACCTGTTGCTCTGATAGGTTACCATAACTGAGGTAACTTCTAGGAGAAAGGTGGGTTTGGATCATGGTTTCAGTGGGACAGGAGTGCATCATGGTGGGAGGTTTAGCAGCCAGCAGCGGGCATGGCAGCTGGAGCAGGAAGCCCAGAGCTCACCTCTTCAAACAGCAAGCATGAAATAGAAAGCAAACTGGAAATGGCAAGACTAAGCTTTCAAGTCAGACTTGCAGTGACACACTTTTCCTCCCCGGGGCCCTATCTCTTAGACATCCTCCCAAAACACTAGCCAAGGATCAAGTCTTCAAATACTGGTGCCTTCAGGAGCATGCCGCTGAAATTACTACACTGTAGCATAAAGTGAACCATACATAGCCTACTAATTGCCCATGGTTCCTCCCTCAAAGGCACCATAGTCAACATTGATAAACACCTAAGTAAGTATTAATGTTACTAGTGATGCCATTAATAGTTACACACAATTAAGGGCTGCCTATACCAAGTTTTTTGAGCTCTATTTTCTCCAGTCTTCATACATGTTCTCTAAGGTAGGTCTTTTTTGTTATCCTATTTATAGAGATAAGTTGACCACAGTTAGAGAAGTGTAGAAAGTTCTGTAAGTAACAGAACTTCAGTTCAAACGTACATGAATTCCAAAGTGCGTAATATCATGAGTAGATTCTCCTCGTGACAGTCAAGCTTGTTCAAGGTAAAAGAAAAGGCAGTAAATCAGATTCTGCAGCAAGTTGCTGTGGGACAGCTATGGTAGAGACTTAAGCTTAGCTCTTATTTGAGCCATTCACTGACCCTGTGAACCTTGAGAGAGTTCTAAACATATAACCCCTACTATCTTAGTTTGCTTCCCTGTTACTGTAACAAAACACAGACCAAAAGCAACTTGGAGAAGAAAGGGTTTATTTCATCTTAACGACTCCCAGGTCACAGAGCAACACTGCAGGAAGGCAAGGAAAGAACTCAAAGCAGGGATCGAGAGACAGAAACTGAAGCAAAGGCCACGGTGGGATGTTTCTCTGTGACTCGCTATGCATGGCTTGCTCAGCCTAGTCTCTAATACAATCAAGGACCACCTGACCAAGAGTGGCCCTGCCTATTGTGGACTGTGGCCTCCTGTATCAGCCATTAATTGAGAAGACACTTCTGTAGACTGGCCTGCAGGCCAATGCAATAGAACTTGTGTTGAGTTGACAAAACATGAACCAGCACACTTATGTATAAAATAAAGTTGTTGGATGGATCCTAAAAAGACCCATGCTGCAAAGCTGCGGAGAGCAGGCCATGTTCCCAGGACAAGTCCCATTGCATGCTCTCTGAATCGGAATAGCCAAGACTATTGCTGCTCATTACAGAAACTCGGAGTCATACCTGAAAGTCTGAATTTACCAAATTTACGTTTTCCATTTCTAAAGAGACTCCCTTGGACCCAGCAGAAAGAAAATTCCTAATGTGTAAAAATATTCTTTGAATGACAACCATTAATTTTTACATGTTCCCAGACTCATTCGTTTCATTAACTGAAACATTTCATTAATTCGTTTCATTAAACTTAATACCTGAAGTTTAGTGACTGGGACACTACATTCTTTCTGGCTGCCTAGGTTTTTAAAACTGCTTCAAAAACAAATCACTCAAAACTACATGAAATTCAAATAATTGTTCTGTATTTTACTATTAAGTCAATGGTGGCTTTAAATGGCAGCGGGAACTTGAATTAGCATATCCATCATACCCTAGTTTGATCACATAAATTCCACCTGCTTTCTTCCTAATGTTCAAAAACACCATGTGCTTAGTAATTCAGACCCTGGGATCTTGTCACTCACCCAACTCCTAAAGGAGCAGTCAATTTGCAGCAACTTCTCTCATCTATAATTACAGTGTCCATATGTCTGGGACTTTCCAGTGGGACTCAAATATTCTCTTATTTCATAAGACCACATCTCCCAGTTTTAAGACTGCAAAATATACTCCTATTACTTTAGAGTTAATTTAGGAGGTGGGGAGATAGCTCATCAGTTAAATGTGTGCACAGCTCTGGCAAACGTCCTGCCTTTGTTATAATCACTGACACTGACTGGGAAGCTCACAACTGCCTCTAAGTCCAACTCCAAGGGATACAACATTCTTTCTGCCCTCTGTGGCCAACAGTGCTCATGAGCACATACTCGAACATAGACACACATGCACACACACACTTTTTTTTTTAATAGAATCAATTAGATCATGAATTTTTTTGGAAGAAAGGGGGAGAAGGAAAAGAGGAAGTGACAAGGAAAGAAGAGAGGAAGGGGAGGAGGAAGGAAGGAAGAAAAAAGGAATGGAGAGAAGGGAAGGGAAGGAAGCAGAGAGAGAGGTGGCCAGCTTCTTTTCTCCTCTCATGCACATAAACATCATAGGTCATGCATGGTCATTTGTCAGGGAGATTGATGTCTCAGCCATAGGATTCACTTACAAGGCCCTCACATGAGAAAATGTCTGACTCCAACAAGCTCCACACTGAAGCCATCCATTTTCAGGTCTATCTATCCTGTGCCCCTCTTTCTTCATGTCACTCACAGCCATTTGTAGAACAAATTAATCGGCAAATGAGCTGTGAATCTCTCCAGGGTTTTGAATTTCTTTTTTTCTTCTTTTTTAACCTGTGCTTGTATCTGGCCAGACAGCTTTCTGACCCTGACAAATGACTTACCAGTGAGCATCTCCTAGCATTTCTGAACCTTCTCAGATGAAGGAAGAGGAGGAACTCTGCTCACAATTTCAAAATACAAACCTAATAAACAAACTGATCAAAGCACAGGGCTGAGGCTTGGTGGCAAGGACAAATGGCGCACCGCAGGCTCTTTCTGAAGCCATTTCCATCAGCACTAGGACCCTTAGAGCACAAGTCAAAGCAAAAATGGATGTGATATTGCCACCTGAGGAGACAGGAAGTCACAGAAGGAAAGGAGCCATTAAAACCACGGAGGGCTAACTGGGAGGCTCAACCTGTAAAGTTCTCCTAGAGTTTCTTCAAAAGAGGGTGAAGCAATTCAGTGGTGCCTTGGGGTTTTGTCACGTAAAAGTCTCCAAGAACTTACTGGATAATATGATTCTGAACCTTCCCAGAGTGCCAAGGTTGACTGTGGGTACAGCAATGCATGTGCCAAACAACAGCTTTTATTATAGTTTCAGGAGTTTGCTTCTTGTGAGTTCTCCTTAATTGTTCCACCTGGAGTTGAGCCTCCAGATGGTTGAGTATGTCAAGGGCAGGAACCAAGACCGCTCTCTCATTTGCAGTTCTTCTACAGTGCCAAGTAGCGAAATAACATTTCTACAGTGCTTACAGTTTACAGATTGCTTCTCTGGCATGAGCTCACTTGTTATTCCCCATAACTCCTAGAGGTGGAGATCAGTATAATCTAATTTTCTTTTTTTAGTGGGTATTTTCTTTACATTTCAAATGTTATCCCCTTTCTCGGTTCCCCCCCAACACACACACACCAGAAACGCCCTATCCCGTTCCCCCTCCTCCTGCTTCTATGAGGGTGTCCCCCCCACCCTCACATTCTACACTGGGGCATTGAGCCTTTACAGGACCAAGGGTCTCTCCTCCCATTGATGCCCAACAAGGCCATCCTCTGCTACATATATGGCTGGAGCCATGGGCCCCTCCATGTGTACTCCTTGGTTGGTGGTTTAGTCCCTGGGAGCTCTGAGGAGTCTGGTTGGTTGATATTGTTGTTCTTCTTATGGGGTTGCAAACCCCTTCAGCTCCTTCAGTCCTTTCTCTAACTCCAAATGTTCAGGAGAACGCTGCCCTATCTTAGGATGACTATCCTATCATGCTTTGTTGAAGACTGGCATGGGGTTTTCATTGGTGTTATGTGCCTATAAAACATGTATAGAAGACAAAAAATGTTCTTTATTTGTGGGAGGTAAAGGTAGGTCAATATAAAGGCTTATAGAAATCTTAATATAGAAATATAAGGGAAAGAACATCAAAAAATGAGGCTACTTAAGGCAAGTCTTAGTCTTTGGGTAATTCCAGTCAAAAGGCTTTCACCAGGGCCCTTAAAGAACCCCTTATCTATCAGCATGAGTTTTCCAGGTCTCATAGAAGACCCCAGCTCTGTTCTCAGAACCCCCATCAGCCAGCTCGCAACCATCTGTGATCCGAGGGACCTGATACCCGCTTCTGGCTTCCACAGGTGCTGTAGTCACATGTGCATACCAATACACAGACACACGTGGAAAAAAATAAGGTTAAATTAAAAGGATGTGTTGTAGTATTGTTTGTGCAAATTAAAAAAAAACACAATTAAACTGGAGTATTCATCAATATGAAGACAATTTTTAAATATGACACATTCCTTCTAAGGAATTCTGGGGTAGTTACAATGTTATCTGCACCTACTAGCTTAAATTGATATCTAAACATTCCAGTTGTGGAGAGCCACCATACAGCAAACACTTTCTTCAGGGAGGGAAAAAAATGTATCAATTCATAACAAAAGATCAGTTAAGGTATAAAAAAAAAAAAAGAAATCTGGCAGGAGTCATTACCTCTTATTAGAGGAGCAGGATGGGATTCAGAAGGTGAAGGGCTGAAGGCTGTGATATGTCCGTTCTTACAAGTATATTACATTCTACCTCATTCATTTAATCCAAAGCTTTACTTGAAGTTTATAGAAATCGCATGTGTTGGGCACTGTGCACAGCGCTTTTCAGGCATCATTTCACTTGCAACTCAAGACTTGTCTCTGTGTGTTACACTCCTCATTTTACAGCTGGCGGAGCTAAGCCTGGAGATGGTAAGTGGTGGATCTGCTTGGCTCTGCTGCCTATAGTGTCTGCCAATAATAGTTACGCTTCTCATAATTGTGATCAGGTAACCGACTAGAAACAACTAAGGGGAGAAATTATTTCTCGGAGCTTACAGGCCAGAGGGACACAGTCCACCTGGTGGAAGAGGCATGACAGTGAGTGGCTCTATGTCCCAAGAGACATCTGATGACATCACTCACTGTGATCACAGCACCAGGGCTGGGCCATACCCACTAAAAACCTGCCCTCCAGTTGCTGACTTCTGCCTGCAAGGCTTCACCGCCTAAAGATTCCACAGCCTCTAAAACCAGTGCCACAAGCTACGGGCTTCATGTTCAAACACACAGACCTATAAAGGATGTTTCACATCCAACCATAACACTGCCTTTTCTAAGTCAGTTTGAAGACTGTTTAGGGCTGCTGTGTCTCCTCATTCATGAAGGAATCTGCATCCTGACTAGATACCAGAACTCTGACTCTCTGATCATGAAGTCTACATACATTCAGCTTCAACATACTCAGTATTCTTATGCTTTTCTAAGTTTCTTTTGACTCCGGTGAAAGCTTTTCAGATTGTAGAGGTGAAAAACCTAACACAAGGAAGAGAGGAACCAAGATTCCTCCAGAGTCATAGCTCCTCCCCTCTCGTAGTAAACTCTATATAGTCTATAAAATGGAACTAATGCTTCATAAAACTCAGAGTAAACAGAGCAACCGTTAACACCCATTAAGTACGTCAAAGGGCAGACAGTGTTAATCTGTTGGAGGGGCCCTGCAGCTACTAACACTGGGTTTTAATTGGGTTTTCTATTAAAGCCATTTTCTCCTCAGTGATTTATCATAAAGAAACCGCACAATTAAGTCTCATTTGGAAACACTAATGAATTATTTAGCATGGGCCAAGCAAAAGGAAAACATGACCCCTGTTAGCTTCATCGGAGGTATAGGAAGAAAATTCCAAAGAAACGGACTAATAAGATTGAAGTAGGAAGGCAAAAGACTGCATAGGAAAACAGCACTCTGCAGAGCCTCCTTTGTCTCCCAGGCCACCTCATCGTGGTCTATCTTAAACCAGTTAATGGGGTGATACTTAGTAAGATTCTATTTTGATCAGTCTTGTCCGTTCAACTCTCAACTTAACTCATTCCAACCTTCGTATCTGTCAGGTCCAAAAGAAACTCCATTTCCTCAAATTCTGGCAGTTAAACAAAAGCCAGCATTTCTCAAGATCTTGCGAAATTTCCTCCCCTCTACCAAAAGGAGCTACACCCCTTCTCACTGGCAGAAGAGACAAATGACTATCTATGGTGCCTATAAGCATACCAAAGTGCATGCTGGCCTCCCAGCTCTCTCAGTATTAAGTACCTGTTATACATTTCAGAGTCGATGCTCACCTCTTTCCCTTACCTCTTTCCCGTCCCTAAACTTCCCATGGGCTTCCCTCCCCTTTCCCCTGCCACCTACTCATTTTCCTTAGTAACCCTGCAATTTTGACCACGCCCTCCCCTCTTCTAGGTCTCTGCTCTACTCCTGCTTTTCTCATGGTCTGGTCTAGTCTGCTAGCATGTTTATTCTACTACCCTCCCCTCTGCTAAGAACTTTGTCCAGATGCTTCTGACTGGCTTATCTCTTATATCTACAATAAAAATGTTTCCCTTATACATAATATGGAGCTCTCATGTCATCAGTTTATACAATATCTACATAGAAACAGGATTTGGCTACATTCTTGAGCTTCACAAATGTCTATCACCAAATGACTTCTGAGATGTTCCCACACCAGCAGACAAGACTTCTGTGAACTCCCAGGAAATCCTGGATAGACTCTACATTTAGCAATTGCAGTGTATCATAAACATGCCCAGCTTCTTTCCATGAGATGGACACAATTCAGATTTCAAGGAATATGTTGGTATGTTTCTCTACATCATGAGATTTCTGAAGCCTTGATCAGCTGCTAAACTCACTACACACACACACACACACACACACACACACACACACACACACACACATGTAACTTTGAAAGTAGCAATGAGTTCAGAGTCCTTGCTAATTTCTGCAGTGGAAATATTCCCAGCATGACCAATTTCAAGGTACCAACAACGTGCTTCAGACTACTGACTATTGAGCCACCAGCTGTTTTGAGCCAGCACAAGTAGATTCTAGCCTATAGAAGTCTCTAGAAGGAGAGTCAAGGGCTATCTGTCTTGTGAAATCTTTTGTGGATTCAAGCAACTAAGCTTGAGGGGTTGGTGAGAAGAGTTTCTGTGACATCTCTGGGGCTTAATAAGAATATTTTCATTTGATTTAAGTGATTCACAATGTTGTTACATAAATTTCTTCTGTAACTTATAACCCACTGTTTTAAGTTAGGCTCCAGGGGAAACTACCATGGAAATTTCTAACATGAGACAATACAGAAGGGAAAAAGAATAGCTCACATAGGCAGAGACAATTCCAGTTAACTAAATTGTCAGTGAAATCAGAAACAACTGATAAAGGGAAAGAACCCGTCATGCCACCTTTTTCTAAAAGACCTCCAGAGAGGCTGGTAGCATATCAATACTGAAGAAATTAAGGTTCATGTAGATTCTACTCCACTATAAATCAGGGTCAACCCATAAAACACTATAAACATATCGCTTTCTTCAATGGCCTGCCTTCATGATATCACGTCTCTCTCTCTCTCTCTCTCTCTCTCTCTCTCTCTCTCTCTCTCTCTCTCTCTCTCTCTCTCTCTCTCTCTCACACACACACACACACACACACACACACACACACACACACACACAATGAGTCAGCTTAGAACCTATGACTAGTGTCAGCCTCAAGTACCCTTAGCAGAAAATGAAGTTCAATGTGTTCCAAACCTGCAGACAAGAAGTCCTCAACAATACATACCACAGCTCTAGACAAAAACCCAAGAAGCAGGCACAGGTAAAAGAGAAACAGAGAAGCTTTTTTTAAAAAAAAAAAATGAACAAGGAGATGCTTTTATGAAAACTTAGATAGCCAAAGTCATCAAACTGCCTCACTTTAACCAGAGACTGTGCAGATCTCGTGAGATGACCCCATAGCTGGAGGGGCAGCTTCCCCAGGTAGCACTCAGAACCTAGATTGCTGATCATACGAATTGATGTAGAATGTCCTCTGTCCTGGTATAGAACTCCTCTTCTACATCTACATAAGTGATGTAGAAATATGTGGACAACCCCATGGCAACTGTCGGCGGCCTCCTACTGTGCCCGGAACAGTCTCTAGGCTCTGCTCTCCGTTGTCTACTAACTTCCTTGATTAAGGGTCAGGTAGATGAGTCACCTGTTGAGTTCCCCTTGCCATAGGAAGCCAGTGTCCTAGTTTGCTCCACTTTCCTACATAGCCCAAGCCTACCTGCCCAGGGATAGCATAGCCTTCAGTCAGATGGACCTCATACAACAACAACAACAAAAAAAAAACAATCAGGAAAATACTCCACCAACAGATTCGTCTGCAAGTCAATCTGATGGAGGCAATTCCTCAACTGAGGTCCCGGCTTCCTAAGTAATTCTAGTGTGTATCTAGCTGACAAAAAAACTAAGCAGTACACTCGGTTTTCCTGGAGAAGCTCCTGCTTGCTAAATCAGTTTCATTCATTCTGTAGTAAGAGGTCCCTTTCTCTAAACATAGGATACCCCCTCACCTTTGAAAGCCACAGGAGGAAAATACTATGAATCAGCTTTATGAGGAGGAGAAGGATATTTTAATGAAATGATCAGCAAAATAAAGACCTTGTGGTTCTACAGAGCACCAAATATTCAAAGTTATACAGCAGCAGCAGCCGCCATCTCAGGAGTACCTAGGAAAATAGCCCTGCCTTATATAACCTGTTTTTGTCTTCCTGCACAGAGAACAGTGAACTAAAGGGCAGGAGACTTATGACAGAGCTGGCTATCTTGAAACATCAGGAGTTTCTCCCACCATAGGAATGATGCCTTTTGGGCTTTAGACTCATGCAGCTCAGAAGAAGGAGTGAGTGTGGCCATTAGCATGCTGCCTGCACATGAAGAGAAGAGGGGGAAAAAAATAACTCACAAAAGCCGCCTTGGAATTCATTTTGGAGATTTTATTAAGTCTCTCTCAGCTCTAAATTACTGAATCAGAGCTCAGAAATGACACCACAGGGGGCACAAAGTGGTCATTTGAATTCTTCATATTCCAGATCTGTCTGAGTCATCTGGCCAGCTCACCATCACTAAGGAAGTTGGATAGGAGTCTAAAGTTGTTCACCATCTCTCAACTCCTTTCTTCCATCCCTCTGGAACCAACTCTCAGCTTCTATACTTTTCTTTCCAGGAGGTCCTCCACAGCAGTGGCCCTTTCCTAACTTCTCCACAGCAGCCAAGAGCAGTCTTTCCTTTTCCTAGTATTTTTGAAGCAGTGTCTCAGGCAGCCATTACGCACCCTGAACTTCAGATTTTCCTTCCACCACTCCTGAGACCTAGGATCATAGGCATGCATCTTGTGTTTTCCTGGTGATCAAACCTAGGGTTTCGTGCGTGCTGTGAGATTACTCTACCAAATGAGTGAAATTTATTGTCACAGATCTGCCTTTCTAAAGAATGCACCTGATTATATCATTGTTCATCTTAAAAAGCATACAATAGGCTACTATTGTTCCTAAGATGAACAAACTCCTGAACTGGATTGAGCCAACCCAGTGTTGCCCAGCATATCTCTAGATAGATAGATAGATAGATAGATAGATAGATAGATAGATAGATAGATAGATGTGTATATATGAATATGATTTTAATATTTTCAATTGTTAATATTCAACAAACAGAATAATTATTTTAAGATATTTTTATTGTTATGTTTCCATTTTCATTTCTGATTTTATTAATTTGGATACTGTCTCTGTGCCCTCTGCTTAGTCTGGCTAAGGGTTTATCTATCTTGTTGAATTTCTCATTGTCTTTGTCACTGAAACACATTTTATGCAAAATGCTGGGTCCTGTTTATGTATCCAGTCTGTTAGTCTATGTCTCTTTTGGGGAATCGAATCCATTGATGTTAAGAGATATTAAGGAAAAGTGATTGTTACTTCCTGTTATTTTTGTTGTTAGAAGTAGAATTATGTTTATATGGCTATCTTCTTTTGCATTTGTTGAAAGATTACTTTCCTGCTTTTTCTAGGGTGTAGTTTCCCTCCTCGTGTTGGTGTTTTCCATCTGTTATCCTTTGTAGGGCTGGATTTATGGGAAGGCATTGTGTAAATTTGGTTTTGTCATAGAATATCTTGTTTTCTCCGTCTATGGTAATTGAGAGTTTTGCTGGGATTAGTAGCCCGGGCTGGGCTGGCACTTGTGTGCTCTTAGGGTCTGTATATCATCTGCCCAGGAACTTCTAGCTTTTATAGAGAAGTCTGATATAACTCTGATAGATACGCCTTTACGTTACTTGAACTTTTTCCCTTACTGCTTTTAAAATTCTTTCTTTGTTTAGTGCATTTGATGTTTTGATTATTATGTAACAGGAGGAATTTCTTTTCTGGTCCAGTCTATTTGGAGTTCTGTAGGCTTCTTGTATGCTGATGAGCATCTCTTTCTTTAGGTTAGGGAAGTTTTCTTCTATAATTTTGTTGAAGATATTCACTGGCCCTTTAAGTTNGGAATCTTTGCTCTCTTCTATACCTATTATCCTTAGGTTTTGTCTTATCACTGTGTTCTGAATTTCCTGTGATGTTTTGGGTTAGGAATTTTTTGCTTTTTGCATTTTCCTTGACTGTTGTGTCAATGTTTTCTATGGTATCTTCTGCCCCTGAGATTCTCTCTTCTATCTCTTGTATTCTGTTGGTGATGCTTGCATCTATGACTCCTGATCTCTTTCCTACGTTTTCTATTTCCAGGGTTGTCTCCCTTTGTGATTTCTTTATTGTTTCTATTTCAATTTTTAGATCTTGGATAGTTTTGTTCATTTCCTTCACCTGTTTGGTTGTGTTTTCCTGTAATTCTTGAAGGGATTTTTGTTTCCTCTTTAAGGGCTTCTAGCTGTTTACCTGTATTCTCCTGTATTTCTTTAAGGGAGTTATTTATGTCCTTCTTAAAGTCCTCTATCACCATCATGAGAAGTGACTTTAGTTCTGAATCTTGCTTTTCTGGTGTGATGGTGTTTCCCAGACTTGATATGGTGGAAGAATTGTATTCTGATGATGTCAAGTAACCTTGGTTTCTGTTGCTTGTGTTCTTGGGCTTGCCTCCCACCATCTGATTTTCTCTAGTGCTACCTACCCTCGCTATATCTGACTGGAACCTGTCCTTCCTGTGATTCTGGCTGTGTCAGAACTCCTCAGAGTCCAGTTGTCTCTGTGATCCTGTGATTCTGGGATCCTATGATCCTGAGATCCTGGATGTGTCAGAGCTCCTGGGAGTTAAGCTGCCTCTGGGACCCTAAGATCTTGGTGTGACCTAGCTCCTGGGATCCTCAGATCCTGGGCATGTTAGAATGCCTGGGAGTGGACTTTCCTCTAGGTGTTGTGGGACTGGCTGCGGAGTCGGTGCCCAAGGTCTGCTCAGGGCACTGGCCCAGACCTGAAGGAACCTATGCCACTGGTTGGTGGAGTTGCTGGGTGCCTGGATCCCGCTGGTCTTAGTTACTTCTGGTGTTGGGACAGATGCTGTATCCTCCTCACCTCTGATCCTGTGATCCTGCAGGTGTTAGAACATCTGGGAGTGGAGCTTCCTCTGAGTGTTGTGGGACTGGCGGAGGAGTTCACACCCAAGGTCTGCCATGGTACTGGTCCAGACCAGAAGGCTCCCCTTTATCTCTTTCCTATCTCATCAATGCTTCTGCCTGCACCCCAGGCATATAACATTTAGATTCAAGAATCTTTCTTCCTGCCACTCCTACCTTCATATCTCCTATTACCTCTATCTAGAAATAATCTCCTGGCCCCTTCATCTGGTTAATTCTGATTCATTTGATCATGTTGGATGTCATTCATTCAGGAAAGGCTGCCCTACCTAAGTGTGTCTTCACAGCACAAACCAACATTTGTATGACGTTGGACCCATACTCATCTGTCACTATCTTTGCTCAAAGCAGGTACACTAACCATAGCCTGTGAATTCTGTGAATGCTTATCTCATTTTCAGATTAACCCAAGCACCCAGAACCCCACGAGCATGCAGGTGTATAATTAATTTTTCTCATATACCTTAAACAAAAGGCACTGAATATAACATGCTCCACAGTATTATCCCAAGTATCTTCTTGAAAGATAAACACAAAGTCCTAGTGAATTCTGCCAGTCAAGATTTTTGTTTGTTTGTTTAAAAATCTCCAAATCCCGTGTAATTCTCTTTTCTATTGGGTGCTTGGCAGTCCAGCCATGAAAGCTGGGGAGATTTCTGTGCAAGGTCTTGCTGAGTCCTAACTAGCAAATCCCACCTGAGCAATCCTCCATAGTATATGGATACCAGGGATTCGAATGGGGGAAAGAGGGGGGGGGAGGAATCCAATCTGATTTCTAATAAAGAAAAGAACAACAATTTTCATACACTATTTAGAGAATAAAACAAATGACTGAGCAATCCATAATTATGCTCAGATAATTGAGGGTTGGTAGGAGCTATCTATTTTCTCCAGTTTCTTGGACGAAAAAAAAAAAATGTGTTATGGACAGTTTCATTTATTCCTGTTAGCCCTTAAGAAATTGGAATATGTTGAGGTTGAAGGATTAAAAAAATCCAAATATAAAAAAAGAACCATATTCATGGTGCTGTGTCATAACAACCAGAGAAAGGAAAAGAGCAGGAAGGGGACCGGAGGGGGGGAGGGATGGAGCTGACCCAGAAGGATGCCCACCCATCTGTCTTTCTGAACTTGTTACTGCTGAACAGAACTTGACACAAGTACATGCCACCCACAGCAGGCACTGCTGAGAAACTCTGAGTCCTCATCAAATTTAATGACTCGTGTGAGAGTACGAGAGGGAGGGAAGGAAACGAGAGAGTTTCCTAAGACATCTGAGTTCTTTCTTGGCTATCTCCCTTATAATACAGGCCAGAAATATTCCTTAGCAAGACACCAGTCAACAAGTAGAATACCCACTATATTCCTAGCCCCATGTTTGGTATGATCGACTGTTTAAGGGAAATACTATAGGAGGTATCTCTGTCCTTGGTGAACTCCAGATAAGTCAGAAAAGGAGATAATACGTGAATGGAGATCTCATGGTTGAAAGCAAAAATTCTATCAATATCCATCAGATGTTAATAAAAAAAGATTCAAAATATCAAATGAAGAAAAGACCACTTTCAGGTGAGTGTCCTCCTTCTCCTCCTGGGGACTCCACAGATTATCATGGGACCCAGCCTTTCTCCCTCACCTTCTATATCCTTTCTGTCATTCAACAATACTCCAAAGCACTCTTTGTTGCCATGCTAGCCTGGGAATCAGATAGGTTATCCTCACTCTCCTTCCTGTCCTAATAATGGATATCAATTCCCCAGTCTCATCCTGGTCCTATAGCAGACCACTTACAGAGAACCATCTCTGACTATGCTCCTTGGGGATTACACTGAACTTTGTGGCAGGTCCAGCTTTCCTCCTTCCTGTGGACCCTCTCAGTACCATGTTCTAGGCTAACCCCATTTCTTTGTGTAGCCCCAATACCTACCCAGGACCCTTAGTGGCCACACCTGCTAGGGATTCAGAATCTCTCACTACCAGGCAATCCACAGCCATTACACTCTCCTAGGATCCAGAGACAGCAGCAGAAACCAAGAAACAAACACTTACCCATAGATAAGACCAATATCAACACCTGGAATTATAACCATCCCAAACCCAAATGCCTAAATGCCAGTATAAAACACAATCATTAACACCCAAGACATGTGTCTCTACGAGAAGCCAGCAACTCTTCTACAGCAGGCCCTGAGAAATGCAACACAGCTGAAGAACAAGACACAGACTTCAAAATTGCGCTTAGGAATGTGGTCAAGAACCTTAAAGAGGCTATGAATAAATCCCTTAATTAAGTCTGTGAAAACACAAACAGTGGAATGAAATGAAGAAAACAGCTCACCGTGAAATTAGAAATAAAATCACTAAAGAGACCCAAAATGAGGTAAAACTGGAAATAAAAAAATTTAAGAAGTCAAACAAAAGCTTCAGAGAGCCTCACCAACAGAATACAAGAGATAGATGAGAGAATCCCAGGCATCGAAGATAAAATAAAAGGAACCTCAATCAAAGAAAATGTTGAATCTAAAAATTTAGGCACAAAATATCCAGGAAATTTGGGACACAGTGAAAAAAGACCAAATCAACGAAAAATAGAAGCAGAGGAGATTTCGATTCAAATATGAATTTGACTCTCTATATTCCATTAGCACATGCAGATTAAACCAGTTGGTTATCAAAATGTTAGTGATGGTGACATTTGTGGTGAACATTTACAGATCTCTGCCTTGTCATTATTGCCTTAGCTGCAATCAATTGAAATACCAAGAAAAATAAGACTATTGTAGATATCCAAAGGCAAGAAAGATTATAGAAATATGTACTTTTACTTGTACATTATTTATATAAGCATATTTTTTTTTCTAACCCATGGAGTCAAATTAGTGTTGCTAGGATGTGCTCCACCCTTTTAAATACAGAGGTATTCTGAGTCTTTGGGAATAAATGTTAGATTGATTTCTTATAACTAGTGGACTGTGATAAGTGTGGGGGGGAGGGAAGAGTGATCACACTATATCAGAAAGGAAGAGCATGAGCCATAGGGGACATGAAACAAAAGGAAGGATGATGGTGGGGAAAGGAATGAATTAGAACCAAGCATCAGGGCACACATACATGAGAATATTGTAATGAATCATATTACTTTGTATACTAACTTAATTTTTAAATAGATTGATAGATAGATAGATAGAGTCTTACTCTGCAATGAACCATGATGATTTAAAAGTCATCTATTCTACCCAAATAATATTTGATATTATAGGTCAAATATAATAAAAACACTAAACTGGAGAACAAAGAAAGAATACTAAAAGCTGCAAGGGAAAAAGAACAAGTAACATATAAAGCAAGGCCCATTAGAACAACATTTGGCTTCTCAGAGGAGACGCTGCAAGACAGAAAGATCTGAATTAATATTCTTCAAAATCTATGAGACCACAGATTATAGCTCAGACTACAATACCCAGAAAACTTTCAATCACAATAGATAAAGAAAAAAATCCATAATAAAACCAAATATAAGCTGTATCTATCTACAAATCAAGCTCTAGTTAGAAGAAAAACTTCAACTTAAAGAGGCTAAACACACACACACACACACACACACACACACACACACACACACAAAACAGAAAGAATAGACAATTTCAGCCCAGCAAGTCAGGGGGGTGGGGTCGGGGGGTGAGACACAGACCATAACATCAAAATAACAGGAATCAACAACACTCATCATTGGAAAATGTCCACAACAATGGCTTCACCTACCCAATAAAAAATATTTGAAAACAAGATCCATCCTTGTGCTGCATCCAAAAACTACTCCTAGCAGGGCAGTAGTCGCACACATCTTTAGTCCCAGCACTCAGGAGACAAAGGCATAAGCACTCCTGGAAATTTCAGGCCAGGCTGGTCTAGTAAGTTCCAGGACAGTGAAAGCTACACAGAGAAACTCTGTCCTGAGAAAGAGAGAGAGAGAGAGAGAGAGAGAGAGAGAGAGAGAGAGAGAGAGAGAGAGAAAGACAGCTTATCATCTTAAGATACCACCCCAGGATAAAAGTTTGGAAAAAGATGTTCCATGCAAATGAACCCAAGAAGCAAGCTGGTGTAGCCATTTTAATATATAATAATATATGACAAAAGTGACTTTAAACCAAAACTCATCAGAAGAAATAGGGAAGGACACTCCATATTCAAAGGAAAAATCCACAAAGGGGATATTGTAATTCTAAACAATAATTCACCAATACAAGGCCACCCAAGTTCATAAAAGAAACACTACTACAGCTAAAATCATATATTAACCCTCACACAGTGATAGTGACTGACTTCAATACTCCACACTCAACAATAGACAGGTTATTCAGACAAAAACTAAACCAAGAAATACTGGAGTTAACTGACACCATAAATCAGAAGGACCTAAGAGAACACTTAAACACACACACACACACACACACACACACACACACACACACACCTTCTTTTCAGCATCTCATGGAACTTTCTCCAAAATTAACTACATTCTCTAACATAATGCAAGTCTCAATAGATATGAGAACACTGAATAATACCTATCTAACAACCAGGTAAAGCTGGACCAAAAACGAAACTTATAAATTCATGTAAACTGAACAACTCTCTACTGAATAAAAAACAAATGAGTCAAGAAAGAAATTTAAAACATTTTAGAATTGAATGAAAATGAAAACAAAACATACCCAAACATCCAATAAAGGTGTTCTTGAGGCAAGTTCATAGCACTATCTATATAAAAAGAAAATGGAGAGTTCTCATGTTAGTAACTTAATGACACACCTGAAAGCTATAGAACAAAGGCAAGAGATAATATAAGAAAGTAGTAAATGGCAAAAAAATAATCAAACTCAGTTCTGAAAATAAGAAAAGAGAAACAAACAAAAACACTAAAAGAAAAACTCAACAAAACAAAGAATTGATTCTTTGAGAAAAATCAGTAAGATTAATTAAATTAATTAATTATAGGCAAATTAACTAAATGATGGAGAGATAAGATCCTAACTTATAAAATTAGAGAGAAAATAATAACAGACACCAAGAAAAATCAAAAGAATGACAAAGACATATTTAAACAATCTGTACTTCTCCAAGTTGGGAAACCTAAAAGAAATGGGTATATATATATATATATATATATATATATATATATATCACCCACCAAATTGAATCAAGATTAGATAAGCAATTTAAATGAACAAATAACCCAGTGAAATAGAAGCAGTAATTAAAAGCCCACACACACACCTCCACAAAAAAAAAAAAAAAAAAAAAATCCAAGGCCTAGATAGAAGCAGAATTCTGCCAGACTTTCAAAAAAAGAGTTAATGCCAATACTCTTCAAATTATTCAAAAATAGAAACATTGAAATATTGAAGGAATATTGCCTAATTCTTTTTATGAGGCCACAATTTATCATGATAATCAAACTACATTAAGACCCAATAAAGAAATAGAATTACAGATCAATTTCCCCATGAACATAGATGTATGCAAACTAAATATGAGAATACATCAAAAGGTTATTCACCATGATCAAATAGGGTTCATCTCAGAGAATGTAAGCCTGTATTAACATATATAAACTAATAAACATAATCCTCCATATAAACAGACTGAAAGTCAAAATCCACATGATCATCTTATTAGATGCAAAGAAAAGACCTTTGAAAAAATCCTATACCTGCCATGATAAAAGACTCAAAGAGACTAGGAATACAAGTGGCAAGCCTCTTCATGAATAAGGTGATTTACAGCAAGCCCACAGCCAGCATCAACTTGAATGAGGAGAATGTCCAAGATTTCCACTACAATCAGAAACAAGGCAAGGCTCACCACCATCCATATTATTCAATACAATAAACAACAGAAGGAAATCAAAGGGATACAATTAGGAAAGGAATAATGTAAAGTATCTTTATTTGAAGATGATACAATTATATACCTAAATGAATCAAGAAACTCCATAAAGAAACTTGTATAGGTAATAAACACTTTCAATAATGAAGCAGGATACAAAATTAACGCACACAATTAATAGGCTTCTTATACACAAATGACAAATGGACTGAGAAAAGAAATCACACCTTTCACAAAAGCTCCAACACTAACCAAGCATTGGCACAGGAAAAGACTTTCTGAACACCATTAACAACAGCACTAGGAACAACAATTAATAATTGGGACCTCATCAAGCTGAAAAGCTTCTGAATGGCAAAGGACATCATCTTTAGGGCCAAGTGGCAGGCTACTGAATTGGAAAAGACTTTTACCAACTACACATCTGATTGATAGTTTTTATTTTGCATTTTTATGGGATTTCTTTGTGCGTGAAATTGTGCATTTTTGTGTCTGTATGTTTCTAGTACCTTTTCTTTTACTTTTGTTTTGTTTGTATTTTCCTATTCTAGTTAATTTTTAATCTTATCTTAGTGTACATTTTTAGTTGCTCGTTTGTTTTCCAATGAGAAGAAGAAAGAATGGGCTGGATTTGGGTGGATGGGGTGGATCTGGAAGGAATTGGGGAAGGGGAAGCAATGATCAGAATTATATGAAAAATCTATTTTCAATAGTAAAATAAAATATCAGCTGAAGCTCTCTGACATTGATGGGGAGATGAAAATGCAGTGAATACATAGGTAGCCTATGTAAAAATTTCAAATCAAACTGAACGTGCTCTTCTTTTTATAAAAGCACAGCAATGTAATGATTTATTTTATATAATACTTGATAATAAAAATCTATGCTACTGCTTACAATCAAATATAAACTACATTTTGACCAAACACATCCACTCTGATGCCTCTAAAAATGAAATATGTCCACAAAAAAAAGGCTTACATTAGGATACTTATAGTGTACTTGTTTTTAAGTATTGACAACTAAAAAATGCAAATATCTACCAACAAGCCTATGGAGAAATGAGTTGCAGCATATCAGTATAATGAGATACTCAGTGATGGGAAGAATAGTTTACAAGTACATGGAACAGCACAAACTTCTCTCCAAACTGATATGTTGAGTGAAAGAAGGCAGATAGTGCCTACTCGAGAAATAAGGATGCATACCTTATAATCATGACTTAGTTATATGAAATCCTAGTACAAGGGAAACCAGTACAGTTCAGTGCTCTCCTGTGTGCATCCAATCTCATTTGATCTTAGGAGTAAAGCAAGGCCAGGCCTGGTTATCACTTAGATAAGAGACAGTGTCCCATTTCAAAGGTTGCCATAACAACTGGGGACAGACAATTTTTCTTACAAGTCTTCCTATCTCTGCAAATCTGGTCTCTGTCTCCGCAAACCTGACTATAAAATCTTGGCAACTTTGGGCAAGCTTAGAGGTTTCCTTCTCCGCACAGAGTCTGACAGCTCACTGAACTTCAGATGTCAGGCGCTGTATGCATTCAATCAGTCAGCGCCCGGCTGGCACTCTGACATTTCTATAAATGTGGATCCTCTGCAGCTTTACAAAGAGACCCCCGCTGCAGGAACCAATGAAGAGTGGAAGGAAGACTTCAGAGCTGGGGTCCCAACCTGCGCACTCACCAGAGAAGGAAGACTGCCTTTAAGCCTTGCTGGGGACAGATTCATCCAAGGCCCCCTTCACCTGAGACCCCTGCCCTAAGCAGAGAGCACAGTCAAGGCTGGACTCCAGGACTCCATCAATGGCTACAGGCAAGGATCCCATTCCTGCCTCAGCCTCAAGCCTACACCTTTGGCTGGGCAGCGGAAGGGAATTCATCCCTGCAGCTTCTTCCAGCCTCCAAGCCCCACTGCTTCTGAGACCAGTGGCTCTGGACTAGGATTCAAGACTAGCCACTCCAGAGAGGTGTAAAAGCCATAACCCTTCTCAGAATGGTGATGGCTCTCAGCTAGCATCTCTCTGCTTTGAAGGGTTCAAACATGTTTTATTTAAATCCTGAATGACAAGCCATGGGACACAGTTGTGTCTCCTTTAAAGCCATTAATTCTGAATTAACAATAGAATTCCTGTCTGTTCTATTCTTTTCTGTCTTCCCATCCCATTCTCCAAGAAGGATAGGGCAAGGGTCCAGTTAGAGATAGGACAGCTGCCACCACTTCCATCTTAAGGATTACAACAGTAGATGGTATATGCACTAAGACCTGATAATGGTTCGACTTCATTGTTTACTTAGCTGAATTTAGAATGATCAGGTGTGTCTATGAGGTATTCTTAGTTATGCTGGACAATCAAAGAAAGAGAGAAACTCCCGGATGCAATAAAGCCTTTGCAGCAACAGGGTGGAACAGCCTCGGAGAACTGACCCCCAGCAGCCTGCGAGAAGCTCTTTTATTAATTGTTACACAAAAGGCATGCAAGTCAGTTTCCACATACCAGACAGAACCTTTAATCTGATCTAGTTGTCTGAAGGAACCATTACCTAAGCAGTTCTCAGCCAGTGCATGACTTCCTGGTTTGCCAGGAGTGTCTTGTGACTGAAGTTGTGCAAAGGCTCTGAAGTGCCCATAGGAAGAGCAACCCTGTAAACCCCAGATAACAATCAGATTACTTACAAAAGACGACTTCACAGCCTAGGTGTGCCATCTCTCTGGAGTTAGACCAGGTATTAAAATTTCTACAACAGGGAGGACACTTTCCAAAAGGTTTATGGGAGGCGGGGAGATCCATCTTGTGTGTATGGGAACACCATGTTGTAGGGTGAGGTCGAGTGAAATTTTAAATGGAAAAGGACAACTAAGCACCATGCCTATCTCTAGTTCCTGATTGTCCTATGCATGAGCAAGCAGCTTTACACCCCTGTGACCTTACCCAGCATGACGAACTGTCTCCATTCAAACTGTGAACATAAATACGTCCTTGCTTCTGTGAGTACTAGTCTCTCAGATGTTTGATCACAGCGTTGAGAAAAATTACACATCTGCATGCACTCCTGACATTCGTTCCTAACTATGTGATAGTAAGCTAATCATGAAGAGTGTAGCTCCAGAGAACATATTCAACAAAAATATGTATGTGCTTTTCTAAATATGAGCATATGGGTAGTGTGTTTAAGGGAAGCAGGAAGTCTGAGCCTTGAATAGAGAGCATTTGATATTTTTATGTCAGCAAAGAGGCCATTTCCAGAGACTCTGAAGAGCAGGATTCTCATACTGTGTTGCTGGCTATTTGGAATCCCTTTATGCTAATTAATTAATTCTTAGGTGCAAAGCAAACGTTGAAATCATCGGACTCCCCGAGTCCCTGCTGGAACAGCCTTTCTTTCTTTTTTTTTATTTTAGCACATGAAGATAATTATATTTTTATTATTATTATTATTTTCTTTATTTACATTTCAAATGCTATCCCGAAAGTTCCCCATACCCCACCCCC
>NC_034605.1:29143095-29161577 GCF_900095145.1 Mus pahari | reverse complement strand
AGCCCCCTTCAGCTCCTTGGGTACTTTCTCTAGCTCCTCCATTGGGGGCCCTGTTGGAACAGCCTTTCTAACATCACTCTACACACATGAGTCTAACTGCAGATGCTCTGAGGAGATGTTTGAGTTGGAAATCTGCTGTGTCACTGTTCAGCCCCCAGGAGTGGTGTTTCACTGCCTGGTTATTTAAAGAACAAAAGCAACGCTGCCATTCTCTGTGCTTCTGGGTCTTGATCATATTTATTTATCAAGACTTTGAGTTGGACATGGTACCAAAGTGCTGCTTCTTCACACTAAAGAAGCCCCCTTTAGCAACTTTTCCCAGAGCTTGTAAACAGAGGGAAAACCAATGGGAACAGCATCATTGCTACCTTTGAGTTCTCCCGTCTGAGATCACTCAAGTCTCTGTCTTCAACAGAGTGGGATCAACCACAAGAACTCAGGCAGACTTCTCCTGAAGCACCTGAAGGATGAACTGGGCCAAGCATTCTTTTTCACGGGAAAAGCCTGATATGCAATCTTTAAGGTTTGTTTTGATTTATTTTATTTTATTTTATTTTATCTTATTTTATTTTATCTTATCTTATCTTATCTTATCTTATTTTATTCATGTGTGCACCTGTGTGAGTACATTCCTCATTTATGCAGTTGCTTCCAGAGGACAGTAGAGGGCAGTCCTTACCCCTGAAGCAGAAGTCACAGGAAGTTGATAGCCACCAATGTAGATGTTAAGAACCAAACAATAGTCTTCTGCAAGAGCGGTAAATTTGTTGTTGTTGTTGTTGCTGTTGTTGTTGTTTGATTTTTAACCATCAAGCCATCTCTCCAGCTCCCCTGGCCCCCAACACAAGATCTTAAGAAGTGTCATTGAAGGGCATAGAAGATAAAATAGGAGATTGATTTCCTGATCCATGGGACTGACCACATATCTGACAAGAAGAGATCTGAGGAAGAAAGAATTCGTTACGGCCCATATTTTGACAGTGAAGGAATAGCAGTGGCTCATCTTAGAGTGTCTCATTGGCTATACCTCAGATTCTTATCCCACCCTCCCTCCAAGAATGGAGTGAGCAGGCAGCAAAGAGAAACTTCATTTCCATGTGGGAGAAATAATTTTAATGAGAAATAAAAAATTGATTAGGAAAGACCTTTGACAACAAGATGCCAACCAATAGGGGCTGCAGATGTTACAGGCCTGTACTCTTGCAAGACTTGGGGTACCAATTGAAAAAACATTGGTGCTTGAAAATAAAGAGTCCCCATATGTACCCAAGAACCAGTCCTTTGAAGGACAGGGAGTAGTATACCACAGACAAGAGTAATAGAGGTGACAGGTCTTCCATCTCCGGCTGGGCTTGCAGGCTGGAGACAGCTGCATGGAAAGTGCTTGTCTGTAGCCTGTCCCGAGCTCTTGGAAGCTGAAGAAGAAACAAGTTGTCCTGCCTGCTGCCACAGGGCACCAGCAGGCAGGTTCAGTGGGAGCTTGGTTGAATTCTGGACCTGAGGCAGAAACCTCACATGCAGCAGGATGATGGGTTTTACTCTACTGAAACTTGAAGGTAGTCTTCCTTCTCCAAAAGAGTCTGAGAGAAGAACCTACCTATAGCCAAGCTATAGACTACAGCTGAAGGCTGGACTACACAGCAGAAATCTGCATCTTTCACATTTGCCTGCTCTGTTACAAAGAGTCAAGTGGGCCTGGACTGGCTGCATCACAATAAGGTATAAAATGAGACCAATCAGGAGAGAGCTGCCAGACCCTGAGGGGAGAAAGAAAGACTGCAAAAACTTGGGCATCTACGCAACTGGGATAGCTGCTGCCTTCCTCCATTTTGCAAAGGAAGCAAAAACTGTGGGGAATTTGTGAGGCTTTTCAGGTGTTCTTCACTGGCAGGGGGTGGAGCTTGTTCTCTTTTGGCTGCCAGATCATAACTTCCACCTGCCAAAATTCGGCTGTGCTATCCTGGCCTCAGGGGATCAGGTTAATCCTTACTTCTGCTATATAACTCATCTTTGCTAAGAGACTAGCTTCCCAGTTGGCTGTTTTAAGTACACCAGAGATCGTGGGAGTCAGACATGATGCAAAATTCCAGAAAGACATGCAGCTGAGGGGCAGTAATAAGGCCAGCTTTGGATAGTTCTTTGACAAAAGGAAACCTGGGTGGCCTCTTCCAATAAGTTATCTATGAGGTGTCCCAATAATATTCCTGAAGGATTAACAAAATGTCATTGCTTGCTTCCTACAATATACATATATATACAGCATGGTTCCGAATGGCAAACATAGGGAAACTAATGAAAATGGATTGTGGCACATTTATAGACTTTGATGAGTATACAAGCTGAAATTAGCATATAGGTACATATTTTTTTAAAGTAGTTAATTGTTTATTTACATCCCAAACACTGTCCCTCACTCCCAGTGCCTCCCGCCCTTACTCCATCTGGTTGGCATAAGGTGGAATCTCAGGGTCGATTTGGTTTGCATTTCCCTGATGACTAAGGATGCTGAACATTTCTCTAAGTGCTTCTTAGCCATTTGAGATTCCTCTGTTGAGAATTCTGTTTAGCTCTGTGCCCAGTTTTTAATTTGATTATTTGGTTTGTTGGAATCTAAGGTGTTGAGTTCTTTACATATTTTGGATATTAGCTCTAATGTTAGATGTAGGGTTAGAGAAGATATTTTCCAATCTGGAGGTTGCCGTTTTGTTCTATTGACTGTGTCCTTTGCCTTACAGAAGCTTTTCAGTTTCATGGGGTCCCATTTATCAGTTGTTGATCTTAGAGCTTGGGCCATTGGTGTTCTGTTCAGGAAATTTTCTCCTGTACCCACCTTTTTCCTATTAGATTTAGTGTATCTGTTTTGATCTTGAGATCCTTTATCCACTTGGACTTGAGTTTTTGTGCAGGGTGACATATATGGATCTATTTGCACGCTTTCACGTGTAGACATCCACTTAGATCAGCACCGTTGCCAAAGATGCTTTCTTTTATCTATTGTATGTCTTCTTCGTCAAAAAATCAAGTGTCTATAGGTGTGTAGGTTTATTTCTGCATCTTCAATCTGTTTCTATACCAAACCATGGGGTCTTTATCACTATTGTTCTGTAGTATAGCTTGAGATCAGGGATGATGATATCTCCAGATGTTCTTTTATTGTTCAGGATTGTTTTAGCTGATCTGGGGTTTTGTTTGTTTGTTTGTTTCTCCATATGAAGTCGAGAACTGCTCTTTCAAGGTCTGTAAAAAAAAAAAAACATGCATTGGAATTTTGATGGGAATGGCATTGAATCTATAGATTGCTTTTGGTAAAAATGGTCATTATGTTAATCCTACCAATCCAGGAGCATGGGAAATCTTAACACCTTCTGCTCTCTTCTTCAATCTCTTTCTTCAGAAACTTGAAGTTCTTTTCATACAGATCTTTCACTTGCTGGATTAGAGTCACACCAAGGTATTTTATGTTACCTTTGGCCATTGTGAAGGGTGTTATTTCCCCGATTTCTCTCTCAGCCCATTCATCATTTGTTTAAAGGAGGGCTACTGACTTCTTTGAGTTAATTTTATATATTTTAAAGTCTGTTGAGAAGTCAGGTGTAATTCTGATAGGTCTGCCTTTATATGCTATTTGGCCCGTTTCCCTTGCAGCTTTAATATTCTTTCTTTGTTCTGAACATTTAGTGTTTGATTATTATGTGGTGGAAGGATTTTCTTTTCTGGTCCAATCTATTTGTTGTTCTGTAAACTCCTAAAACATCTATAATCATCTCTTTTGTTAGGTTAGGGAAGTTTTCCTTTATGATTTTGTTGAAGATACGTTCTGGCCCTTTGAACAGGGAATTTCATCCTCTCTATTCCTATTATTCTTAGGTTTAGTCTTTTCACAGTGTCCCAAATTTCCTAGATGTTTTAAGTTAGAGACTTTTTACATTTGGCATTTTATTTGACTTAGTCATCAATTTCTTTTGTGGTATCTTCTACTCCTGAGATTTTCTCTTACATCCTTTATATTCTGTTGGTGATGCTTGTTTCTGTAGTTCCTACTCTCTTTCCTAGGTTTTCCACCTCCAGAGTTGCCTCCATTTGTGTTTTCTTTATTGCTTCTATTTCCATCTTTAGGTCTTCGATGTTTTTATTCATTTCATTTGCCTCACTGATTTTATTTTCCTGTATCTCTTTAAGGGATTTATTTGCATCCTCTTTAAGGATTTCTACCTGTGTGACTCTGTTTTCCTGAGTTTCTCTAAGAGATTTATTTATATCCTCTTCAAAGGCCTCTATGATCTTTATGATATAAGATTTAAGATCACAATCTTGCTCTTCAGGTGTGTTAGGCTATCCAGGGCTTGCTGTAGTAGGAGAGCTCAGTTCTGATGGTGCCATATTGCTTCTGTTGATTATGTTCTTGTGCTTGCCTTTCACCATCAGATTACTTCTGGTGTTGACTGGTCCAGTAGTTGGTAGGAGTAAAATCCTCTGGGACTGGTTGCCCCAGATGGCTGCAGGCCTCCCACAAGACAGGCAGAGCTGTGTGCTGGGGTGTGGGTAGCAGATCCTTGATTGCAAGGAGAGGTGTTGGCCAGAAAGAAGATGCAGTTCCAATTGGGCAGGGCAGAGGTCAAGGCTGTTGGGCTTGCATGGGTCCCAGTGGGGTTGGGAGTGTGTTTTGGGCATGGATGTCTCATCTGTGTAACCCAGGTTAGAGCAGGCAAATCTGTGGGGTGGGGAGTAGTGTGTTCTGATCTGAGACTGCAGGTAGAAGTGTGGCTCAGAAGTTAGATATGTATTTCTAATGACCTATATAATAAGCTCAGAATCTTTACGGCCTAAGTATTCAGTCTAAGAGCACAGAGAGCTTTTATTATTCTTCTAGGAGCTGGCAGGCCATCCTGAGAATATTGTGGCTCTTTCTTGAAAATTCAAACATTCCCTCTTGAAGGAGTCAGAGGCTAGTAAATCTCGGGAAACTTATAAACATGGGAGTCTCCGAAGCTCAGAAAGCTACACTGATTCAAAGCTACAACCCCAAGGTTGTAGAAGGAGTAAACCACCGTTGAGGAGAGAGACATTCTCCACCAGAGCTGCCTGCACGTCGGTCAGGGATTCCTTGGGAAGTAGCTGTCAGGAATCACCCATTGCCATGATGAGTTGATTTTTTTGGTGCTGGAGTTGACTTTGAGTCAATGATGTAAGTATCCACAATAAACTCATTGCTGTATAAGGAGACAGTTGTCCGAATCCCGCCATCTCAGGGACAGCTACTTCATCCTGCTGGCAAAGTTAAACTGAGTTCATAGAACCAACTCCTGTCTTTTTTTTTTTTTCTCCCGATGTTTCTTGTTTGTCTACTAATCAGTAAATTACAAAAGAATGGGAAGAAAGGAGTTGCCTGCTGTCTAAACTAAGGTCCATGAGTTATAAAAGCATTGCCTGTCATGCCTTAGTGACCTATGTGCAGTTGACCCACTCCTTTGAGGCCTCATCATTTTGAGTTACTGACCAAATGTCCAAGATGAGGCCTGACCACCAAGGCGCTGAGTCTTGAGACCTTGAAACCAGGTGGCCAGGATAAGGCCTAATCACCAGTGTTCACTCCTTTACTCTGACCGGCTAGCCCACGTCCAGACAAAACCACAATGGAGACTCCCTTGCCCAACTGCTTGCATCAAAATCTAACTAGACAATGCTATAGTCCACCTTGTCCCAACTCATTTTGCAGTCTCATCCTCTAAACATACTGCACAATTTCCCTTCAGGGACACAGTTCAGCTCCTGAGTCTGTTCTATGGCCCTGATGAATCTATAGGGGCTTGACTACAATACAGTTTCGTTCTCTGCATTTACCTGGTGTTTGAGTTACATTGGATTTAAGCGGACCCCATCAAAGGTACATGAACTTGGTTGGGATTGTTGCCCTGCTCCATTGTCAGTTCCCTATCTTGGGTAAAGATGCTTTTGCTCATATCTTCATAGCAAAAGCCATGCCACACTGGAGCAGAGGTGACCCCTAACAGTGTGACAAAGATGTCCTCTGTAGTTTTAGGCATTTGAATACTCTGCCCCCCCCCCCGATTGGAGACATTGCTTGGGTAAGTTCAGGAAGCATGGCCCTGCTGGAGGAGGCATGTTACTTGGGTAGGTGTTGAGGTTTAAAAGCCTTGTGCCAATCTCTTTCTTTCTCACTTGCACTTCAAGACGTGATCTCATGGCTCCTGCTCCTGTTCCTGCCACCATGCCTCTGCTCTGTCACCATGGACTCTAATCCTCTGGAACTGTAAACCCAAATGAACCTTTTCTTCTATAAATTTGCCTTGGTCATGGTGTTTTTATCACAGCAAAAGAAGGGTAACTAATACAAGACCATAGGAAAAATGGAGCTCCATTTCCTTGTTCATCATTCCCAAAAGTCTAAAGTGTGTGATCTGGACACTGAGGGTTGTAGAAGGGAGACAGTATGGAGTACATGAGACTCTTCAGCTGCCAGCTAGAAGTTCTACCATAGCAGTCATGTTCTCAGACCCCAGGTCCCTCAGGATACAACTGGCATGGCCAGGGGAAGATTGTTGACCCTGCTTACTGCCAGAATGACATTAACTCTATTTTCTTTCTCTCTTTCTCTCTCTCTCTCTCTCTTTCTTTCTCTCTTTCTTTCTTTCTTTCTTTCTCTTTCTCTTTCTCTCTCTCTCTCATTCTTTCTTTTCTTTTAAAGATTTATTTTATTATTATTATATCTAAGTACACTGTAGCTGTCTTCAGACACACCAGAAGAGAGCATCAGATCTCATTATGGATGGTTGTGAGCCACCATGTGGTTGCTGGGATTTGAACTCAGACCTTCAGAAGAGCAGTCAGTGCTCTTAACTGCTGAGACATCTTTCCAGCCCTTGTTTTCTTTCCCTAAGACTCTTAAACATCTATACAGATGGCACCATTCCAGAGCCCAACTGATTTACTAAATAAAACTTTATTTGCCCAATGGTGTGGGCATTGCCTCCTAGCACAGTTAATTACTGCCTCTTTAATTGGAATATAAAATTATGCTGCCAAGGAGATCATTGAGTAATATATACACTGTTATACAATTTAAACATGCACATTTCTCCATACTGTCAGCAAGTTGAGCATAATCACATAAAATTATCACCTTAGTGCCTATTTTAATTATGAAATAGATAGCTACTAATATCAGATTTTTAAAATGCTGACAAAATATAATGATCATTGTTATGACTTGGATTGTGACCCCTAAAAGCATACATTATACTCCTGACTCACAGGGTCTGTTACTATGACCCTATCTGGCATTAGGTCAATTAGGGCACGTCCTATTCTACAATTACTGGTTGTGTTAGTCAGGATTGTGTCAGGAACAGAACTGATAGATATTGTTCATGGCCCTGTATTGATATGTATGTGTGTGTGTGTGTGTGTGTGTGTGGTTATGTGTGTGTCCCTGTGTTAGTATATAGATACATACATTAAACACATACAAGGGATTTGTTTGAGTGGCTTAGAGGCTATGGTTCAACTAGTCCAACAATTTCTCTCCCAACAGAAAGTCCAAGAATCCAATGGTTGTTTCCTCTACGAGGCTTGATGGGGTTTTTGGTCTTCAGTATACATTGGTGTCCTGAAGAAGTAACCTCGAATGCCAGTGAAGGAAAACACTTGCCTGTAAGAATGAAGGCAAGCAGGCAAAATGCAAAGCTTCCTTCTTTCATGTCCATTATACAGGCTGCCATGAAAAGGTGTGCTCTAGATTTAGGGTGGGTCTTCAGACCCCACATGATCCAATCAAAATGCCTGACAGTTGTGCCCAGTTACTTGGGTTTTTAGTTATCTTTCTTGGTTTTCAACTTAACTACATGTAGAAATAACTAAAAATTAAGCTGACAACCAAGAATAACCGTCACACTGATAACCTTAAAAGAAGACAGATACACAGAGGAGAGACCTAAGTCATTGAAAGAGATTACTGTGACCAACTACAAGCTAAGGGTTTCTAGCCATCACCAGGAGCTAGGAAGAGGCAGGGCATGAAGGAAAGGTGTCTCACCCTCAACAAGTATCAACCTTCTAACATCAAGACTTATAAGAAAATTAATTTCTGTGACTTTAAGCCACCCAACTGCAACCCCGTGCCACATGCAATGAGGAGTTTACATGCTCACTATGTACAGTTAAGGGGGGAGAGAGGATGCACAACTAATTTGGAAGCCACTGATCTGATATCTTTCACTACATTTATTGGACCTCTTAACTTCTTCTTGCATAAAGCATTCACATTTCCAGGAAAGATAATTCTTGGGATTATAGATTAGTCAGCATCCAGCCCAATGTTCCGGAAAGACTGTGATAATTTTCAAAGTCTTCTTTACTCCACTCAATGACAAGAACCCGGGGTTCTGGAGAGTAAAATCTTAGCCTATTGCCAATTACTTGAAGGTCAAGGGTTGACCTAGTCCTTCCCATGAACTTCTTTGACATAGACTAGATGCAGTGCCGAGTTATTTAGCTCAACTTCTTCATTGTGTTTAAAGTGCATTTCCTGTTCCAACTGTGTGGGTTCATTCCAGCACAATAGCTTGGGAGCAGCAGACACTGCAAACATTTCCAGAATGTTATTGTCAAATTATTGGCTGAACATCTTTGGTATTTAAAAATCAATCCAATGAGAAAGAAGGGCTTATTACCTCTTCCCCCTTTCTCATCTAAGTCTGCCAGCCTCAGAATCCCAACACTGTGAATCAAAAGTCCAAATTCCTGAGAATCAAGGCCACTTTGCATCCCCCTTTCCTTCCCCTAAGCATGAACTTCCACCTACATCTTTAGTAAATCGCAGCTTCCTCCCTTCTCCAGAGGGAGCTGACTCATGGTAGGGTTGTTAATGAGGGGTAGGGCTTTAACGCCTGAGCATCAATGTCCTCATAAGTAGCTTCAGACAACAGAGCCAAGGATTATTTCTTTTTAATTTTTTTAATGACTTTATGTATGTGGGTGTTTTGCCTGAATGGTTTGCATACCACATGCATGCCTGGTGGCCATGGAGGGTAAACTAGAACATCTCTGATCCCTGGGATTTGGGTTACAGAAACTTGTGAGTCATGTGTGGGTGGAAATCAAGCTCCTGGTCCTCTGGTAGAACAACCAGCATTCTTAATGTCTGTGCTATCTCTCCAGCCCCTATCCAAAAATTCTTAAGTATAATCTGCAGTCATTTTAGCCTTCCATATAAGCCCTATTATCTACTGAAATCTCAAGCAAATTGTTCTCACACTGGAAATGCTCAAAATACTTATCAAGAAGGTAGTGATTTTTATGATAACCCTTGTCATTGTCATTCTTTGATGTTATATATATTATACATCAATGTTCATAGTTTATTTACCATTGTTTCTAACTGTATTTTCTACGATACGTGCTTAATGTCATTAATGATTTTTCAAAATAGTTTATTGCAGGCTTATTCTAGACCACTTCAGCCTGAGGGGAAACAAGATGAAGGGACACATGACTTCATAACACATGACACCTATGGTGGTGGTTAGAGCAATTTAGGAAATATCTCCCACATAAGATGACCTTGGTGTAGCTAGAGTCTACAGCGGGCAAAGGACATATTGGGAACCTGAAGAAAACAAGGCTGCAAGTGACAGCAGTCACTTTGCTATGAACCATACCTTACTTTAACCACAGCTGTTCTTTCTCTTGCTTAGCAAAAAAATGCACAGCATGTTCAGGGGTTGGAGTACATCCTTAGAATTCAGTGTCTGCTCAGTATCACCCTTAGCTCAGATCTCTGGTGCTTTAGAAATGTTCTGTAAATTCTCTGTGTCACTTGCCTTATCCTTGTCTTATAGGACAAGCTGAGAACTTGATCTTTTCATCCTTATTATTTTCCTTCAGAAATCTATGCTTTCTAGGCAGTATTGTTTGGTACTGAGTTGAAGTCTACCAATGGGGGATGCAAGCAGGAAAAAAGAGAGCCATTAAAAGATAACAAGGGCCACTGAGATGGATCAGTGGGTAAAGATGCTGGCTGATAAGCCTGGCAACCATAGTTCAATCCCTGGGAACCACATGGTGGAAGAATTGAACTGACTCCCTAGATTTATTCTCTGATCTCCACACTATGAATACTGATAGATAGATAGATAGATAGATAGATAGATAGATAGATAGATAGATAGATAGTTAGATAGTCATTTTTAAGCCAATCATGATGGTACATGCCTTTAATCCCAGCACTTTAGTGGAAAAGGCTTCTCTGTGAATTCAAGTTCATCCTGATCTACAAAGTGAGTTCCATGACAGCCAAGGATATAAAGTGAGAGCCTATCAAAAAGTAAGAAAGACAGACAGGAAGGAAGGAAGGAAGGAAGGAAGGAAGGAAGGAAGGAAGGAAGGAAGGAAGGAAGGAAGGGAAGGGAAGGGAAGGGGAGGGGAGGGAGGGAAGGAGGGAGGGAAGGGAGAGAGGGAGACAGAAAGGAAAGGAAGAAAGCCAAAAAGGAACATTCATTCAAGGAAGTAATTAGATATGAGGAAATAATTTTTAGTATTTTTATTTATGTGCCTATGTGTGTGTCATGTGTATGCCAGGGGTTGCAGAAGCCAGAAAAAAAGCATCAGATCCTCTGGAGTTGGAGTCACAGCCAGTTGTGAGTCACCTAACATGGCTTCTGGGAACCGAACTTGGGTCACATGAAAGAACAAAAATGCTTTAACTATTGAGCCATCTCTCTAGCACCAAGAGGATACTTTGAGGATATGAAAGAACATCACACCTAGGTCAAAGGAATGAATCTCAGTGTTGGTGAACCTCTTGAGGTCAAAGCTAAGGACAACTGACCTGAAAATGAAGATGGACAGGACTTCAGTGCCAAGGCTCTGCGCAGAAGCAGGAAGACTTTGACTCACTGTTGTGTAAGACTTTTGTGTACTGCAAAGATGTGGCCTTAAATCCATGTTCTAAGCCATCTGACAAAAAAAGTATGGTGGTAGTTAGAAAATCTGAACCAACCACATCAGCTTGAGTATATAGATAGATATTTCACTATTTGCTGCTGTGTGTTTTGACAGATTTTAAAGCATACAAAATACCATACTATTCCTTCTCCATTTCTAAAATACAATGCCCAAGCCATGGGTCTGTGAAATCAGAAGACCCTCCACTACCAGTCTTTCCTTCCCATGTACAATACCCTTTTATAAGCCAAGGTATACTTCTGCTTCTAACTCATGTGAATCAAATTGTTCTTCTATTTTTTTTTCTGTTTCCTGCTAGAAGAAATGTACCTGCTAAGCTTCATTTCTCATGGCCTTGGTGGTCACATGGGTACCATAATAATGACATATAACTCCTCTGTTCTGTTTTTATTGTATCGGGCTTGAGTGGACCTTGAGCAAAAGATGACTAATGATACCCCTTCCTCCTTCAGCATGGCACAAATGAATCAGACTGTGCACCAGGAAGCAGTGGAAACAGAACTGAACTATGAATCAGGAGTTGTTGGGTCTTCAAATTTAGTCTCTGACCAGTGATGGAACCTTGCAGGACTCTGTTAGCCTCAGTGACTGCCTTCCCTTTAAAATATGTCCCCATTGGACTTCAGCATTCTGTGACTCTGAACTATTTCCAAAGAATGAAAAGAAATGAAATCTAATTAAATTGCTATTTATTATGAAATAGTTTTATATTTTTGTTGTCTGAATATTTTGGAAGAGGTTATTCTAACATGACTATTTGGGTATCTGTTAAATTAAACAACAAAAATCTCACCTAGCTTATGCATCTTATTAGTCTCCATGACAACAATTGAAAACCTAAAAAACCTTTGGCTTCATTTAAAATTTAATATTTAGTTAAAGGAACCTTTTTTAGGGCTTATATATACAGCTGCTGAGTCTGGCACCATGACTCTCTGAGAACAAAAAGCAGTTGCATGTTACTCATTTTAAGTTCTAAAAATAGACTTCCATGACCCTCCCAAGAAATCAAACTCTATTCATTAAGCTATCTGCTTATGGTATAATGTAGAATTCAGAATGAAAGAAAGCTTTAGTGATTTTTCTCAAACAGAGATACCAGAAGCTTGGTGAGTTCCTGGTGAATCTGGAAGAGTAGTGTCAGTGTGCTAGCATTGGTGCAGATGGTATTTGTGTCTGCCCTTAGAGAGGAGGGAGAAGTTGATGATTTTTAACCCAGAGGCTCTTCTTGTTTCTGAGTCATGATCACCACTCTCTTCAATGTTCTCAGGTCCCATGTTGGACAATAGAGATGAAGAATTCTCAACTTGTGGAGAACTCACCAGAGATGATAGCTCCACACTAGTACACTTTGGAGTATTTCAGAAATGACACAGAAGTTGAGGAATAAGTTTTTTAAGCAATGGGCTTTGGGGTGGTTCCTAAAAATCACAGGATTCCTATAAGTCAACCAGTTTTGTGGCCTGTAACTCAGAATTCCCCCTAGGAGACCTAATACTAACCATGTATCATTTAAGGCTCATCAAAAAGTACTGTGAATGAATTATCTATAGTAAGCTCAAACACTGTCAGCCAGATTTATGATGGAAACTCAAACACATAGGTCTGAAATGGGTTTTAAAGTTGTCTGAGTGGTATTGATAAATGTCTGTCTTGCCCAGCTTATATTCCATGAACCATTAGAAAGTTACCGATAAGCAAAGAATTCAAACAAAGTGAATCCACACTCTCCCTTACCTTTTAAAGCAAGGACCATGGTAGGAAATTGCTACAGCATCTCTCCCAGAGCAGAGAGACAAGCCAATGAACAATGTATCTTTGACTCTATGTATTTCCTGTTCTTGCCCTCAGTTGACCCAGAGCCATGACTTCTGCCATAGTAGAGTTGAGTCAGGCCAAGGCTAAAAGTCAAATATAAATATGAAAATGGGCAGAGAATGGTAACTCAGAACTGGTTCCATTACATAACTTAATTTAGCCACTGAGCCATTCAATGTGCTATGAAGTACATGTGTGGTCATGTACATTCATGCATAAATACGTTTAAATAAGATAACAATGTATAACAGATATACAATAAAAGACTGCCCTACAAATCTAGGCAGGACTCAGTATTATGATTATGACACATTGTGTCTGTTTTATAAGAAGCATTGAATTCTTGGAGGTAACTCTCATCATCAGGATAACTCTTATCTACTAAAACCATGAGTTGAGCATGTGGTTAAAAACTTCAAATCTAATCAGAAGTGTTGTATGATAAACAGAAAAGAAAAAAAGTCAAAGGCAAAGATTCATCGCCAGAGTCCACCCCTGGCGGATCCATGCCCTAAGCTCCCTTTCTGAAGTGGTTTGTTTTAAAATACCACAGAGATGCACAGACCCAGGGGCTTGGCTGTGCTTTTCTCCAAGCTGTTCTAGACATATGTCCTTTGCCCTCACATCAGAGGTTATTTCTCTCCCTTTCACCAATGGATCTACTCCTCAATGACACAACCTTTTAAAAAATACTTACTTTTGTTAGATATGTATGAGTGCTTGCCTATTTTTATGTATGACAACACCTGAGTGTCTGGTGTTCTTCCAGGACAGGAGGATGATAAACTCCCTGAAACTGGAATCATAGGCAATTGTAAGCCGCTGAATGGAAACTGGAAACTGAACCTGGGTCCTCGGCAATAGCTACACATGTTCTTATTGGCTGAATCATCTCGCCAGTCCCCTGTGATACCTTCTTCCCTTTATCATAATTGTTTATGTTCATGCCTTGTCTTCATGGTTATGGTTCATTAGAAGATTTTGAGAATTAGGATCACTGTCTATGAATCGCAACATAATCCAGCACAGAGCCTAGCCTACAATATGCTTGGCCCTTAGGAAGTAGCACTGCTAGGAGGTGAGACTTTGATGGAATAGGAGTGGCCTTATTAGAGGAAGTGTGTCACTGTGTAGGTGGGCTTTCATGGCTCCTAGTGTTCAAGCTACAGCCAGTCCAGAAAAGATGCCCCTCCTGACTTCCTTCAAATCAAGATGTAAAATTCTCAGTTCTGGCAGACCTTGGGCACTACACCACAGCCAATCCCACAACACCCAGAAGAAGCTCCACTCCCAGGCACTTTAACATGCCCAGGATCCTGGGATCCCAGGAGCTTGGTCACACCAAGATCTCAGGGTCCCAGAGGCAGCTTGACTCCCAGGAACTCTGACACATCCAGGATCTCAGGATCACAGGATTCCAGAATCATAGTATCACAGAGACAACTGGACTCTGGGGAGTTCGGACACAGCCAGAATCACAGGAAAGACAGGTTCCAGTCAGATATAGCGAGGGCAGGTAGCACTAGAGAAAATCAGATGGTGGGAGGCAAGCCCAAGAACACAAGCAACAGAAACCAAGGTTACTTGGCATCATCAGAATACAATCCATCCACGATATCAAGTCTGGGAAACACCATCACACCAGAAAAGCAAGATTCAGAACTAAAGTCACTTCTCATGGTGGTGATAGAGGACTTTGAGAAGGACATAAATAACTCCCTTAAAGAAATACAGGAGAATACTGGTAAACAGCTAGAAGCCCTTAAAGAGGAATCACAAAAATCCCCTAAAGAATTACAGGAAAACACAACCAAACAGGTGAAGGAAATGAACAAAACTATCCAAGATCTAAAAATGGAAATAGAAACAAAAAAGAAATCACAAAGGAAGACAACCCTGGAAATAGAAAACGTAGGAAAGAGATCAGGAGTCATAGATGCAAGCATCACCAACAGAATACAAGAGATAAAAGAGAGATTATCGGGGCAGAAGATACCATAGAAAACATTGACACAACAGTCAAAGAAAACGCAAAAAGCAAAAAGCTCCTAACCCAAAATATCACAGGAAATCCAGGACACAGTGATAAGACAAAACCTAAGGATAATAGGTATAGACGAGAGCAAAGATTCCTAACTTAAAGGGCCAGTGAATATCTTCAACAAAATTATAGAAGAAAACTTCCCTAACCTAAAGTAAGAGATGCCCATGAACATACAAGAAGCCTACAGAGCACCATATAGACTGGACCAGAAAAGAAATTCCTCCTTTCACATAACAATCAAAACATCAAATGCACTAAACAAAGAAAGAATATTAAAAGCAGTAAGGGAAAAAGTTCAAGTAACGTAAAGGCATATCTATCAGAATTACACCAGACTTCTCACCAGAGACTATGAAAGTTAGAAGATCCTTGGCAGAAGTCATACTGACCCTAAGAGAATACAAATGCCAGCCTGAGCTACTATACCCAGCAAAATTCTCAATTACCATAGACAGAGAAAACAAGATATTCTGTGAGAAAACCAGATTTACACAGTATCTTTCCACAAATCCAGTCCTACAAAGGATAATAGATGGAAAACACCAACAAGAGGAGGGAAACTATGCCCTAGAAAAAGCAAGAAAGTAATCTTTCAACAAACCTAAAAGAAGATAGTCACACAAACATAATTCCATCTCTAACAGCAGAAATAACAGGAAGTAACAATCACTTTTCCTTAATATCTCTTAACATCAATGGACTCAATTCCCCAATAAAAATACATAGACTAATAGACTGGATACATAAATAGGACCCAGCATTTTGCTGCATACAGGAAACATACCTCAGTGACAAAGACAGATACCACCTCAGAGTAAAAGGCTGGAAAACAATGTTCCAAGCAAAGGAACCCAAGAAACAAGCTGGAGTAGTCATTCTAACATCGAATAAAATCGACTTTCAACCAAAAGTTATCAAGAAAGATAAGGACGGACTCTTCATACTCATCAAAGCAAAATCTACCAAGAAGACCTCTCAATTCTGAACATCTATGCTACAAATGCAAGGGCACCCACACTCATAAAAGATACTTTACTAAAGCTCAAAGCATACATCGCACCCCACACAATAGTAGCGGGAGACTTCAACACTCCACTCACAGCAATGGACAGATCATGGAAACAGAAACTAAACAGAGTCACAATGAAACTAACAGAAGTTATGAAGCAAATGGAGCTAACAGATATTTATAGAACATTTTATCCTAAAGCAAAAGAATATACTTCTTCTCAGCACCTCATGGTACCTTCTCCAAAACTGACCATATAATCGGTCACAAAACAGGCCTCCACAGATACAAGAAGATTGACATAATCCCATGCACCCTATCAGACCACCACGGACTAAGGCTGGTCTTAAATACCAACAAAAACAACAGAAAGCACACATACATATGGAAGCTGAACAACGCTCTTCTCAATGACAACTTGGTCAAGGAAGAAGTAAATAAAGAAATTAAAGGCTTCTTAGAATTTAATGAAAATGAAGATACATCATACCAAAACTTATGGGACACAATGAAAGCAGTGGTAAGAGGAAAACTCATAGCTCTGAGTGGCTCCAAAAAGAAACTGGAGAGAGCTTACACTAGCAGCTTGACAGCACACCTGAAAGCTCTAGAACAAAGAAGCAAATACACCCAAGAGGAGTAGATGGCAGGAAATAATCAAACTCAGGGCTGAAGTCAACCAAATATAAAAAAGAAGAACTATACAAAGAATCAACAAACCCAGGAGCTGATACTTTGAGAAAATCAATAAGACAGATAAACCCTTAGCCAGACTAGCCAGAGGGCACAGTATCCAAATTAATGAAATCAGAAATGAAAAGGGAGATATAACAATGAAATATATCTTAGAATAATTATTCTGCTTGTTGAGTATGAACAGTTGAAAATATTAAAATCATGTTCTACAAACATCACGGAAATAGTATTGGTAATTTTCCTCACTATGCTTGAAATTAGCATTTTTTTCATGTTTAACTTCAAAGAGATTTTCCTATTTTGAAACTTTTAAAATATACTTACTGATTAAATATTTTCGTTCCTAAAAACACTTAATTCTTTTTAAGTAAACTGATTGTTAGACAATTTACACAAATATATAATGTGTTTGAAATACTCTCACTATATCAGGTGGTATCATATAAGAGCTCTTGAATATATTTCTTAATGATTCATTTTTAATATTTTATGCTCCTTTTACTATGCTCAACTCTCAAAGAATATTTTGTATGTTTTGAAACAATTTAGTATTCAACATTAGATATAGGATCCTCAATTATAGATAGTATTAAATATTCATTAATGATATTTTTAGGTTATGAAAGGATATGAATATAAAAGTTGAACAAATTTTTATGTATTATTTGATTCTCAAATACTAAATATCACTAATATGTTTGATGTATAAAATTCATTTAAATAATAAAAAATTTAAGAAAAAAGAATTATCAGTTCTGCCTGCATGCTGCCATGCTTCCCGCCATGATAATAACAGACTGAACCTCTGAAACTGCAAGTAGCCCCAATCAAATTCTATCCTTTAAAAGAGTTGCCTTGATCATGGTGTCTCTTCACAGCAATGGAAACCTAAACTAAGACACCTACTGAGCCATCTCATTGACCTCAGTAGTTGAGGGCTTGATTTTGTATTATACTCTCCTCTTGGCAGTTCAATGTACAACTAGAAACATACCATTAAGTACCTTGCCTACATTACATCATCAGGGCTGATATTCCAGGTTGCCCGAATCCTGAAGTATGTTTTGTCAGTCAATAGGTAGCAGCTGATCCCACGTGGGCTGTTGCTGTCCCAGCTGTGATGAACTCTCCCTTGGGGCCCCTTATATAGCTATAAGAACAAACCCAGACACTATTGCTGATGCCAAGAAGTGCTTGCTGACAGGACCCTAATACAGCTGTCTCCTGAGAGGTTCTGCCAGATCCTGACCAATACAGATGCAGATACTAAACAGCTAAACCATCAGACTGAGCACAGGGACCCCAGTGGAAAAACTAGGGAAAGGACTGAAGTAGCTGAAGGGGTCTTATTTGGCATCAAGTGGGGGTGGTGGGAGGTAGCCCCTTGGTCCTGTGAAGCCTTGATGCCCCAGTGTAGAGAAATGCTAGGGTGCTGAGGCAAGAGTAGGTGGGTGGGTGGGTGGGTCGGTGACCACCCTTATAGAAGCAGGCTAAGGGGGGATGGGAAAGGGGAATTGCAGAGGGGAAACCAGGAAAGCAGATAACATTTGAAATGTAAACAAGTAAAATATCCATTTAAAAAAAAAAAAACAAAAAAGAGGAATCTTTCTAGACCACTTCTATGACCAACATCCAATCTGATTGCTTCATGCTCCTATTGAAGCCATCGCTAAATGTCTTGAATTTCACCTCTGCTGTTCAAGGGTAAGGTAGAATTGATAAGCACACATCCAGTCTAGAGCTGGCAAAGGCTTGAAAGCACATCTTCAAGTGACACACTTAGAATTGGCTGTGCCAATTGTAATAAAAAACTGCATGGTACTGGCATAGCGACAGACAGGTAAATCAATGGAATAGAATTGAAGACCCAGAAATGAACCCACACACCTATGGTCACTTGATCTTTGACAAAGGAGCTAAAACCATCCAGTG
>NC_034605.1:29067080-29142070 GCF_900095145.1 Mus pahari | reverse complement strand
GAAAGAAAAGAAAAGAAAAGAAAAGAAAAGAAAAGAAAAGAAAAGAAAAGAAAAGAAAAGAAAAGAAAAGAAAAGAAAAGAAAAGAAAAGAAAAGTCAGGTGACAGCAGATGCTGGCATGGATGTGGAGAAAGAGAAACACTCCTCCACTGCTGGTGGGATTGCAAGATGGTACAACCACTCTGAAATCTGGAATCAGTCTGGCAGTTCCTCAGAAAATTGGACATAGTACTACCGGAAGATCCAGCAATACTTCTCCTGGGCATATACACAGAAGATGTTCCAACTGGTAATAAGGACACATGCTCCACTATGTTCATATCCAGAACTGGAAAGAATCCAGATGTCCCTCAACAGAGGAATGGATACAGAAAATGTGGTACATTTACACAACGGAGTACTACTCAGCTATTAAAAACAATAAATTTATGAAATTCTTAGGCAAATAGACGTATCTGGAGGATATCATCCTGAGTGAGGTAGCCCAATCACAAAAGAACATACATGATATTCACTCACTGATAAGTGGATATTAGCCCAGAAACTTAGAGTACCCAAGATTCAATTTGCAAAATACATGAAACTCAAGAAGAAGAATGACCAAAGTGTGGATATTTTGTTCCTTCTTAGAATGTGGAACAAAATACCCATGGAAGGAGTTACAGAGACACAGTTCAGAGCTGATACAGAAGGAAGGACCATACAGAGACTGCCCCACCAGTGGATCCATCCCATAAACAACCACCAAACGCAGACACTATTGCATATGCCAGCAAGATTTTGCTGACAGGACCCTGATATAGCTGTCTCTTGTGAGGCTATGTCAGTGCCTGGCAAATACAGAANTGGATGTTCACAGTCATCTATTGGATGGAACATAAGGCCCCAATGAAGGAGCTAGAGAAAGTACCCAAGGAGCTAAAGGGGTCTGCAACCCTATAGGAGGAACAACAATATGAACTAACCAGTACCCCCCAGAGCTGTGTCTCTGGTTGCATATGTAGCAGAGGATGGCCTAGTAGGCCATCAGTGGGAGGAGAGGCCCTTGGTCTTGTGAAGATTATATGCCCCAGTACAGGAGAAAGCCAGGGCCAGGAAGCAGGAGTAGGTGGGTTGGGGAGCAGAGCACGGGGGAGGGTATAGGGGACTTTCAGGATAGTATTTGAAATGTAAAGGAAGAAAATTAAAAAAAGAAGAAGAAGAATTGGCTGTGCATTTAGACAGCCTGGTATACACACACACACACACACACACACACACATACACACACCATAATCCCATAGAAGCCTGATCCAAAAAGCGTTTTAAAAGGCTTGCATTTTTTTCTCATCAGCCTTTTCCTGTCCTGTCATGGTGGGATTTGTTTACTGTTTAATGCTGTTCTGGTATGAACAAAGAACCCTCACGGGCAAATAGAGACCTTCCCACCATGCACAGCCTGCCTCTCAGGCTCAGCGTATGAGGAAACTCAAATGTTTGTGCCTGGCCAAGGGCAGGGACAGAGGAGAAAGTGACCAGCAATCTATCCCTAGCAGGTAGAGGCCACAGGAGTTGAGACCACATACACCCTGAGCCTCCAAGCCCCCAGCTTGTGAACTGTTTTAACCATTAGATATTTTTCACAGACACAGATTCAAAGAGACAGGTAGGAATTGTTTTAAGATGGAGCACTAAGCCCTGTGCTGGTTACTTTCCTCATTGTTGTGACAAAATAATTTGACAATAGGAACTTAAGAGGGAAAGGTTTATTCTGGCAGTAATTTGGCAGTGTAGTTAGTCATGGTTTTGGTAGTAGAGGTGTAAAGTAGCTGGTCACATTATATCTGCAGTCAGGAAGCAGGGAAATATGACTGTCTTCTTCAGCTTGCTTTCCTTCTGCATTTTCAGTCGAGGCCACAAGGCAAAAGGATGTCACTCCCCATCTTTAGTATACACATCCCCATCTCAGTTAAAGGTGCCTGGAAACACCTTGACATCTCCAGAACTATGTCTTCTAGGTGGTTAATAATCCAGTTAAGATGGCAATGAAGATGAGCCATCGCCACCCTCAGTGTGGAACTAGCATGTCATTTGAGAGCCCTGTGAGGCAGGCTCTGTAAACCCATGCTGGTCTGAACAACATCCATGGGAACCCAGGAGCCATGCATGTATTTTGGGGTGGAGGATGGTGAAGCAACAGAAGAAAGATATGTTGTGTCTAGACTGCCACAGCAGCACCTTGAGGTAACCACAGGCATCAGCTACTCCAGGTCTGCAAGCATAATGAAACTGTTGGTGGCAATCCGCTGTGTCATTAAAGAACCCTCTTTGCTGCCCAGTATTAAAGCAACTTGCCAGTGGTCTAAGCACTTGAGAGTCTAAGGCAGGAGGACTTCATAAGTTCAAGGCCAGTCTGAGTTTCACAGTGAGTTCTACACCAGACTGAACTACAGTTAAGACCATTCTTCAAAAAAGACAGTGGAAGTGACTTTTCAGGATTTCACTCTTTCCAATTCACTGGTTACTCATAACTACAATAGCAGTTAACACACGCCCCTTCTAAAGAGAAACTTGTGAAAAGACATAGAGCAATGGATTTACAACATAAGTATTACAGCACTCTGCAGCCTGACGCTCTACCTCATCAAGGTTAAGTGTGCTACAAGTCTGGTCTTCTACACCTTCAGCACACCCCATGTTTCTCTACAAAGTAAAACTTCCCTGTGAAACAAAGGCTGGGCCTCAGATCTGGACACACAGAATTTCTTAGCTACAGCAATTGAGAAAATGTGAAATTGGATCTTGGATCTTGATCATTGAGAACTGGCCATCATCATTAAGCACGGGGTGGGGGTGGGGGTGGGGGCGGAGCAGGCTGACATCTGTTCTCTCCGAGAACATGCAGAGCATGTTATCACAAAACCCAGAGCAGAGAGCATCCTGGCCTCAGCTTGGGCAGCCTGCACAGCCTGGCCAGTTGAGTCTGACCAGAGCACATCAGCAGAGAAGGTCACCAACAAAGGCCCAGTGCCTGATGACTCTGCCTCCTATCAGCTGGGTAAGATCAAAGCAGGTCACTTCCAGGGTCACTGCCTATCTTTCTCTGGCAGACTCCAGGAGATTCCAGGAACAACAAGGTTCAGCCCTAAGGGCACACACCAAACCTCATGTTTTTCATTCCTGAGATTGTCAGCGTTCTGTATCCATCTGGCTGTCAAACCCAGCTCTAGACCCTTGCCATTCATTTAATAATTTATGCATTCCTCCAAAGGCATGATCTGTACACAATGTGTTAATCTATGTGTAGAATAAAAGGTAAGCTCCAGGCAAAAATCCTTTCTCTATGATGCTCAAAAGCCTAACATGGAAGGGTACAGAGAAAGGTGTATGTGCCTCAAAGGGGGACGTGATCACTGAGCACATTAAAGAAGATTTGGTTGCACAGGTGGTGGTCACAGTTCTATGTGAAGAACGAGCAGCTGTCAGCAGAGGAGGCAAGGAACGGTGAGCGCAACAGCAGTGAATTAAGATAGTGTTAGATGTATAGACCACACTAAGTGTCCACTACGATGAGAAATGGACATAGAAGAAAAGTCATGAAAGGAAAGGAAAACCATGGGAGGCTAGAAAGGCAGCTCCAGGCTACAATCCAAGCCTCCCTTCTGAAGAACTGCCCAGGAAACTACAGCCTCTCCTGACCTCTCTTCTCTCTGACTTTTCATAATGCTTCTGCTTGTACCTTGCCCTTTAAACTCTAAATGGCAGACACTCAACAAATGCCTGCTGAATAATGAATTAATAAGCATATCCCCTGTTAAATCTCATACAGTGTTAGCCAGGGAAAGTGATGAATTATGCTCTAAATCAAACTTAGTGGCTACACAGTAATCATCTTTGTTCACTGATGTTTGAAAAGTGACTAAATAGACTCTACGACTGGTACAAAGTAACCTGACAAATCAAGGACATCTTGATGTTTGTCTGCCGTACACTATGGGGCTTCATCTCACTTCATCCACCTACAGCTTTCAAAGCATCATCCAAGGCAGCTGTGCTAGTAGAAGACATTTTACCTCCATTCTCCTGAATAGGTGTGGGATAGAGCCTGTGCAAGATCGAAATGGGGATGGCAAAAGAGAATCTATACCAAATGAAGAGGCTGGGGGCTTAGAGGGCACAAGCCTCCAAGTTGATAGCCAAGGTCTCCCAAGATGCTTATGTAAATAAGAGGTAAGTAATATTTGTAATATAATGAAAGCTATAATTTATTGATTGCTTACTTTGTGATCAATGTCTTTTTGTTTGTTTGTTTGTTTGTTTGTTTTTTGGGACAGGGTTTCTCTGTGTAGCCTTGGCTGTCCTAGAACTCACTTTGTAGACCAGGCTGGCCTCAAACTCAGAAATCTGCCTGTCTCTGCCTCCCGAGTGCTGGGATTAAAGGCATGCACCACCACACCTGGCTGTGAGCACTGTCTTATAGACACAGTCCCATTTAATTCTTATAGTCACCCTGTAAGCATTCTATAGATGAGAATAATGGCATAGAGAGCTGTAAAGAAACTTGACCCAAGTTGAACAGGTCAGAAGCAGTGGACCCAGAATTTAAAATTCAGGTCTATTCAGGTCTTTAGGTTACGATGAGCCTACCACCAATGTATGCTTTTCCAAAGGAAACCCGAGCAATTGCCAAGCATCAGTCAGGCAGACCAGCAGGAAGCCAGCTACACCATTCCAGAGGTCCAGAGGTCCAGAGGTCCAGAGGTCCAGAGGTCCAGAGGTCCAGAGGTCCAGAGGTCCAGAGGTCCAGAGGAAGAGTGCATCAGAGCTGGAGTTTTGCAGATTTGCTGATTTTAGGGACCTTTGAGGATGTGAAAATGTGCACAGCCATGCTCCCTTCTAAGAATAATAACTCATCAGATCTGCACAGGGAATTCGAGGAAAGGAAGCCAGTGCATGGCGTCTCTAAAATCCTGAGAGGTGAGCTCCTTACGCTGACTGGGAAGGGAGAAGGAGATCGGGTGTAAGTAGCACTAGAGAGCACTGGAGATGTAGGTCTGGACAAACGGAACAAAGAAAGCACAGATGCACCACCTCTGTAGTCCTCTCCAAGCCCTTGTTCAACTGATTCTAGTGGGTCCACTCTTTATTTAAAGAATAGAGTTGTTCCTTGAGCTTTTTTTCTGAAACCTCTGTGGAGCTAAGGAAATAAGCAAAATAACACCTATAATGTTGATCCTCTCCAAACAGGAAATCACCTTGCAAAATATAGTCCATCTCATGCCTCCCTGTGGTTGCTGGGCTATTCTTCATGTGCTATAACCAGATATCTTACAGAGAGCAACTTCAAGAAAGGGGTTGCTTTGGTTCACAGTTTAAGAGACTCAGTCTACCACAGCAGGGAAAGCATCAGGCAGGCAGCTCTATGTGGCAGGCATGTGCACTGGGATGGCCTTCCCACATCTTGACAGAACAGGAAACAGAACAAACAGGAAGTGGATCTGGACTAAAAAACCCCAAGGTCTGAGCTCAGTCGGCAGCCGCCACAGACCCAGAGAGGCGATTTCTGATGCTCCCAACTTTGGTCAGACAGACTTCTTTTTAAAGTGGGTGGTGATTAAATCAGAAACTCATAACTGGTCAGGGTGCTGGGTATAAATAATTCTGAGTGCTCAGCTGTAGATGGCTCATCCACACCAACCTCCTACCATGCCAGGCTCAGGAGACTTCATGAAGGAGGATGCAGAATGGAAGAGGACCAGCAGACAGGAAGATAAGCTGGGAAATGCTGGCTTCTGTACACATTGTGGGGGTTGCAGGCATCTCCCCACAGCAGCTGTGGTTACCTCCAGAAGCCTGCACAAGACCAAACCACTCAAAATTCAAGCACAGACAGGTGAAAGGCCCCCGGGCTCCATCCATATCAGAGGAGCTCTTGGCAGCTGATTAGCTGCTGAGGGAGGAAATGTCACTCTGTCTTAGAGATATAACCTCTGGTGGGATGCACGTGATCCATGGGATGGCCACTCACCCACATGCTTGTGGGCAGCAATAACAACTCAAATTATTAATAACAACTAACAGAAAAGACATGAAGTTGGGAGGGAGATAAAGTGGGGGTTACTAGATCACTACACATTGGATAAATATATGAACATTCCAAAAACTTAAAATGTATTTTTAAAAAATAAAATCCTCCACTAGATATGGTTAGTGCCGAGGTATATGAATCTCTGTGAGTTCAAAGCCAGCCTGGTGTGCATACTGAGTTCCCGGATGGCCCGGGATGCACATTAAGACCTTGTCTCCAAACAGAACAAAACACACAAAACAAATAAACCTCAAGCCTTAACCAACTTCCTCTACCAACTTCACTGAAATCATAACGGTTGTGGGACCTGTGTAAGCAATTATGAGTCTGTCTCATCATGCATACACATTTCTCTTACCTCCACCTTCTCACCTGCTGAATGGGGGTTACAGAGTACCTACCATAGAAGACTGCCACAGACAGTAAAGATTTCTTACATATATGATGAACACACACATAGTGCAATGCCTAACAAGTTACTGGGTAACTATGGTATCATTTTATTATTATTATTATTATTCACAGCATATGCATACAAACATTAATAGTACATTGACTTTCTCATTAAGTATCACTTACCAGTGATCTGCATCAAGCCCCTGGAATAGCTGCTACTGTATAACAGTACATAGTATATAGCGTTACTATGTATTGCCATGTACATACCCACACACATTGTCACAGGTCATGTCTCTGGTGTGGTAGCCTTCAAGCACTCCTTATTTAATTCATTATTCTGATCTGTCTTCCTCCCATACATTTAGACTTCCTGATGTCAGCGTCAAGGGCAAAGCGAGGAGCTGAAATACAGAAGTTGCAGCCGAGGGAGGGTTCTGGCTGTTGAGCATTGAGCTGCCAGTCAGACCAGCTGCTCACTCCCTGCCTCCTACAGGACAGAAAACAAAACAGTGATGAGGTCTCTGCAGACCTGAGGAGGAGTAGAAGAAACAGACATTGTGTTTGTCTGCCTCTCTGGTCACTTTTATTATTGTTGTTGTTATTGTTGTTGTGGTGGTGGTTTTTTGTTATTAATTATTAATTGGTTTCTTTGAGAAAGGGTCTGTCTGTGTGGCCCTGGCTGTCCTGGAACTCACTCTGTAGACCAGGCTGGTTTCAAACTCACAGAGATCCAACCTGCCTCTGCCTCCCAAGTGCTGGGATTAAAGATGAGCGCTACCATCCCTTGTTCTGTTTACTTTTTAAAAATCTGTTTTAAAAACGACAAAACAAAAAGCCGGATTTGGTGGTGCAGCTTGTCATCCCAACTACTTGGTAGGTTAACGTGGTAGGTCAAAAGTTCAAGGCCCGCCTGGGCTTGAGTGGGTTTAAAACCAGCCAGACTCAAAAAGAAAAATAGGAAGATGAGGGGATATGGTTCAGTAGTAGAGCGCTAGCTCATGGCCCAGAGTTCAATCCCTATTCCTTGGGGGAGTGGGCATAGGGGAGAACCATTTGAGACAGAATACAGCTGGAACCAGAGAAGGAAGCAGGAGGTAAGGTAAACAGTAAGCAAGCTGGCGCACAGCAAGGCCAGGGTGGGGACAAGGAGCTATCACAGGAAGGGGCGGTGCTCCAGGTCGGCCCTTCCCACAGGCTGCCCGCCTGCGCGGCGCGGGCCCGGCCCTTACTGGTGGCCGCGCGCGCCTGGGCTGCGCGGGCACGTGAGCCGCTGGCTGTCAATCACGTGCAGCTGAGCTTGGAGAGGCGGGAGTGGCGACGGTGGCGGCGGCGGTGGCGGCGGCGGTGATGGGACCCCAGCGAGAGATCTGCGGCTAGGTCGGCTGCACTTGCTCCACGGGTCGGGGATTGGAGGGACAGGTAAAGCAGCCGGAGGGCGGAGGGGGTGTTCTGGGGTTACCTCTTCACCTCATTCTCCTCTGGTTTTCTTTCCTCCCGCCCTCCTCACACACAACCCTCTATCAATCAATTTCTCTCCCTCCACCCAACTCCCCCCACCCCAGATTCCCCTCTTCCTCCCTCCTTAATCACACACACACACACACACACACACACACACACACACACATTGAAATACACAAAAACCTTGGCAATTCGAAGCAACCAACTTCATGTTTTGGGGGATTGTGGTCTATGTTATGTAAGAATTTGGGTGTTATACAGCTAAAAACTTAAGAGTTTCCTTCCTGTAAGACAAGAAAAGTTGTATTTTCAGTAAGGAACAGATAGATGGATTTAGAGTTTGCAAGGCTTCTTAGATTTCTCTTTCAGGCTGACTTGACCCGTTCTCTACCAGAATCACCACCACCGGCCCTCCCCACTTTTTAGCCATGTCTAAAGATGTTTTGATATGATCTTAGAACCTACTTCTTTTTGTTGTTGGATAGGGACACGAGGGTGGAGGTCAGACCAAGGCTGGTGACCTCAAACTAGCTGGAGTTGGAACAGCTAGTGTGGACTTAATTGGTTCCTGGCTCTGTGGCGCCAATGTTTTCAGGACCTTGGAGAGCTCCCAGGGCTCCAGACAGGCCAGTGCTTTGGTAGAGGACCAAACCATCAGTTTCTTCAGACACAAGGAAAGGAAAGGACATTGCTGAGAGGAAGAGACAGAGACAGAGACAGAAACCAGGAGAAGTAATGAGGGAAATCTGGGAGACAGAAGAAGGTAGTGAGGTAGGAGCTTTTAACTGGCTTGTTTTGATTTGTTAATTCAATTCCTAGACTAATGTTGGCTCATATACTTCAGGAGCAGGGAAATGGGTCTTGAAGAAAGTACAGCTATTTATTCTTCGGTATAGACTCACTATAGAAATACTGAAGACAGTTTGTTATGTCTTTTCTAGGCTTACCCTTCTCCCCACTAACCTTCAGTTTCTCCTACAAATCCAATGGGTATCTTTTCAACAGAATTTTTAATGGCCTTTTAGATGATCTGGCTCTCTGTTTGTTTGTTTGTTTGTTTTATTTCACAAGACTAGAGTAATGCAGGAAACCAATAGCTCAGTAGCTAGCAGCGTTCTCTTAATTGAATTTTGCACAAGCACCTGCTTCTCTTGAGCAGCTGGAGAATAAACTGATCTTGATAGGAAGAGAACGGATGTGGAAGTTAAACTAAACACAATAAGGAAATTGTTCAGAGATTCGCTGAGGGTGTGATGCATGTAAGTTTATCGGGAGACACAAGGATTGTAAAGCTCATTTGTTTTGCAGAGCAGTTATGAGATGTCTAGGAAACAAGATATCATCTTTCATGTGGAATGTGTGTGATATGAGCAGAGCAGGCAAGTCAGTGTGGTCAAGTTCATGGAAAACCGTGATACCAAGATAAAAGCAGCACCTATATGGTGTGCCAGGGCTCACAAAGCCCTTGAGTTTATGATACTTCAGTCATGCCAAAAATTATCATGAGAAGCTATTAGAAAGTTTTAAAACAAAAGTTAGACTTTTGGGGTTGTTTTTGTTTGCTTTCTTTCTTTGGCTTTGTTCTTTGGTTTTGTTCTAAGAAAAGCCATCACTACTCTTTCGAAAGAAGATCTTGGGCACTAGTTTTGTGAGTGACTCGTAAGTTTTTTTTTTTTTTTTTATTTTGCTCTGGGTCACATCTGCAGAGTTATTGTTGTCTTTTCTTAAATAGAATTGAAGAATGAGCTTCTAAGAGAAAGACCAAAGAATAAACAGGCAGAGGACAAAGAGAACATCGAAGGTAAGAGTCAGCTTTCGTCATCTGTGAATACAGAAAAGGAAGAGCTTAAAAGGAGAAGAATGCTTATTTTGGTTTTGAATTTTGCATGCCTTATTAATAGATATGTGTACGGATGAATAGATAGATAGATAGATAGATAGATAGATAGATAGATAGATAGATAGATAGATAGATAGATGACAGGTAGAAAATAAAAAGAAAGATGATAGATGGATGACAGATAATAGAAAGATAGATGATATAGATAAGTAGACAAATGATATATAGATGGATAGAAGATGATAGCTTACATGGATGGGTAGAAAAATTGGTAGAGGATAATCAATGGATAGATGAACTTTAGATAGAAAATTCCAGATCGATGTATAGGTAAGAGATGTATGGATAAATAGAGATAGATAACCATCACTTGAAAGATTCAGGCAACTGATAATGAGTAAACTAATTATATACTTACTCCTATTTTCTAAATTATAAATTATAATTATAGTGACTGCCAATGCACTGGCATGGAGAGTATAAAAATGCATCATTATACAAAACCACTATCTCTCTGATTATTTCAAAAAGACAAAATATCTCTGTTGAGATATATATCCTTTGGTAGAAACACATTTCAAGTTTTATGATCATGCTATAATTCAAAAATGCTCAATTTCAGAGTGGCAAGGCTCTTTGCAGGCTTTCATGCCTTCTTGTGTGCACTGTGAATCTCATAGAGTCTTTTAAGGGATGTGACCTTCTGGGTTTGGTTCTGGATAAATGGTCTCAATGGACTATGTCCATACCATGTGCCTTGCAGCACCAGCCCTGTGGAAAGTGACTCTAATGGGAATGTCACTCTCATTAGCTCAGAATTATTTAGAGGGAGAGAAAACCGTATGAAAAATTGAGAGTTATTTCAAAGTAAATAAAGAGAACAGGGCCTGGCCCACAAGTGACTCATACATAGAGCCATGGGAAAACACTCATCCACTTGGTGCCTCAATGTGCTGCCTCCCTTCTCTCAAGGAAGCCCTGAAGATAAACAGTGTGAGGCCTGCAAGGTCCTCAGAGTTGCAGGAGGCATTAAGACTTATTTCTATTTCCATGACTGTGAGCTCTTGTAAAATAAAATGAAAATAACTGCATAGATTATGCCCAAAATTAAAATTCTCAACAACTGATACTGCAGTACATTGATCCATGGACTCACAACACTGCCCATGAGGATCTGTCTGTCTAGCCAGGGGGTCATTCCCAGTTCTCACCTACTGTAAATGTTGCTCATGAAGGCTAGTTTGTTGGAGAGAAATAATAGGAAGAAGAAAGCTGTGGATAGTCCTCATTTGTCAGTATCTACAAGGTCCCTTGGGGAGAATACAAACAAATCCCTCTTCACAGGTGAGCAAATAAATCCAAACAGATGGCATCTTGTCTGGATTCTGTCGTAATTGCAGACTGGAGGTATAGGTGGTTGGTAGAATGCTTGTCTCCCAGGCACAAGGCCCTGGTAAAACTCCCAGCCTTGCACAAAGCAGGCATGATGGTGCATACCAATACTCCTAGTGTGGAGGCAAGAGGGTCAGAAGTTCAGGGCTAGTCTCAGGTACACAGACAGTTAATTCAATGCCAACCCGGATTAGGGATCTTGCTGCCCCTCCCCCAACCCCCAAAAGAGAATATAAGAGGCTTCACTTGAGTATTTACAAGTTATGTACCAATAGTATGTCATTTAAATATAGTTCTTGAAAGCTCCCTTTTCTGCTTCTATGCCTGTACCTCCTGCATATTAAAGCTTTTCTCTAAATAACAGAGCCCCCTAAAGTCTGTCCCTTAATAATAACTGTAAATAACATTGACAATACTGTTTTGTGACTATTGATGCAGATATTTAATACAAGGTAACAAAGCCTTCTTCAATAAGGGAGGACTGATTCAAGTTCAAAGGCCTTTGCCCAGCTTTGTGTTCCTGTCTCTGTCCTAGTTTGTTGCGTATCATTTAGTAATCGACCAGCTTTAAAAATCACTTTATCACATGACTTCATGTATTCTTTGTCTAGCCACATGGGTGTCAGTCAACAGGTTCCAAATAATTATAACGTTCTTTGTATGGAGCCAGCTAGTTTCTGATTTATTAACTTCTCTTTGAGTTATCTAACTCTGTTGAGGTTCTTAGGCCCCAACCCCTCAATCTGCGATGGTAGATTTTAAAACTCATTTACAAAGTGGCCATCCCCTTTCAGACATCAGTCCTAACTTGTTGTATCTTTAGAAAGTTATGTGAATCTTCTCAGACACCTCCTCCCATACCAGTGCTACTATTGAAGGCAACATGTATGATACTAAAGTGATTTATTTAACAAGCAATCTGTAAACCCTCAACCTGTTTAATGCTGTCATTAACCTTAAGCTAAACTTCATATACACTGGAATTAAGGACAAGTCTGTGACAAGGAGATAGAGACTCGATAAACTCAGTTGTATACCCAACAAAAAGTAAATGGCTCATTCTGAAGACGTGTAGCCCAAAGCTCCTAGAAAAACACATCTGGAGGAAATCAAGCCATAGTCCAGTCCAATCTTCTTATTGTAAGGATGATGAAACCACATCCCTAAGAGGTTAATAAGCCTATGAATGAGGTAACCAGAGAAATCCCTGAGTCCATTCTCTGCTCTGTGTGACTAACATGACACAGGCCATGCTCTTACTGTCCATGCCTTGTGCTCTTGGAAGGTGAAGTAAGGGCCAGCAGGATTCCTCTTTGGGAGTGCATCCAGCATCACTAATGATCCATTTTGAAGTGGAATGCATGCTCAGGATCAAAGTGTTTGCTTCAGGGCACTTTGTTCTTCTGACTTTTGTTTTTCTCTCTCATACTGGCCTTTTGTTCTGTTTTTGTTATTAGCAAAGTGTAATGAAAGATTCTCACAAAGTATGCTGGAAGTGAGCTGGGTAGAGAATGGATACAGTGAGTTTCAGGGACCTGCTCAGCATCAGAGCTGAGTCCTAAGAGGGGGAACTCCAGCAACCAAGTGAAGTAGCTCCCCTTGTTGCTGTCAGGGGCATTTTCATCCCTCTTGTATCCTATATCTCCCTTCATATTGAAGACTGTGGTTCTCTGCAGGAGACATGTAGGTTATATAAACCATCCAGGTGAGCTGATTCTGACGGCACAAGCCTGTGATTCAGACCCAGCTCCTGCACACTGTAGTAACTGTCATCTTTTGTCTCCTCCCTGACTCACATCGTGACCTTTACCAAGATGATTTTTTTTCTATGCCTCAGTTTCCTCAATGACAAAGCAGAGTTAGTAATACCAACCCAATTTCCAGCTGACTAAAAAAAAAAAACTTATTAGAATGTCTTCAAAGTAGGCAACTCTAAAATTATCCTACTTATGTGTCACTGGTAATAGGCTCTTATTAATCATATTCATTGTATAAGCATTACATAGAAGGTACTGAAGAGGTCATCCTAGCACTTTGATATGAGTTAAGTACTAATCTTTTGATCCACCAGGCTTTGCTGCAAGCAGACAAAATGCTTTCTAAAACCTCAACTAGTTGTGAAGTCAAACCCCTCTGAATGTCTGAAGTTCTCTTTTGAAATACTTACCTTTCTTTACCTCTCGTAACATGCTCTCCAGAATGATTTTTTTTTTAGAGGTAATTGTTCCTGAACCAAGAAAGTACACAGGTATCAAATGTAATGCTGGCCAGCATATAGAAAGATGAGGCCAGGTGACAGGATGCCACCTGCTGTGCCCTTCTTCTGACACCAAGGACATACTTTCTCAAATTTGATTCTATTTTCTAACCAAATCTGTCTGTGGCAGGAGTCCGCACAAAGGAATGCCCTTGTGAATTGGCTTTTTTCCCATAGGCCTCTCCTCACCTCTCCTCACCTCTCCTCACCTCTCCTCACCATCACCCGTCTATATTGGTTAATTTATGGGCTGCTGGGACAAGACACTGACCAAGGCAACCTGTGCAAGTAAGGGCTTATTTTAGTTCACGGTTCTAGGGCCTCGCCCTAGATCATGGCAGCAGGAACTTGAGGCAGCTGCTCACATTACATCCACGTTCAGGAAGGAGAGAGAAATGCTGGCACTCAGGTCATCACTCAGTCCAGGTGTTCAGGCCACGGATCAGTGCTACCCCCCTTGGCAGGGATTCTTCTCACCTCCGTGAGCCTAACCTAGAAGACCCATCACAGGTATCCCTGGCGGTTTGTTCCCTTGGGGAGTCTACATTCTTTGAAGTTGGTGGTCAAGAGAACCATCACATGATCCAAACAAACTAAGTGACCACCAAGAAATCTGGCCGAACTATCGGGGACAGTTTTATCCTGTGGACATTACTAGCTGGTTCCTTGATAAGCAAGTAGAACATTTAATGCCTCTTTCTTGGCCTAGATTATAGCACAGTCCAAGACTTTCCTGGAAAAAAAAATATATCTTTCTAGTGAGAAAATAGCTTTGGGCCTCACTTTGTCCTATACAGTCTATGTCCGAACAAGGAAAATAATCTACAAGAAACTGAAAACTACCAAATATTTCCCACTTCTAGCTAAATACAGATCTGCTTATATAGAGATCGGGAAAGTCAAAGGACATAGAACTGAAAAGTCACCAAAACTACAGCCCCTCAGGAATTCCTTACTAAAAGGAATAAACAAAAACACTGAGCTTAGTGATAAAGAGGACTGCAGTTTGGTTTCCAGCATTCCCGTGGTGGCTCACAACCAACTATAGCTTCAGCTCCAAGGGATCCAGCACTCTCTTCTGGCCTTAGCAGGTACCAGGCATGCAAACATTTAAGATGTACAGAAAGAAAAAAAAAACAAAAACCACCCAAACACATTAAATAAAGTTTTATTTAAAAAAAATAACATAAATTATTAACCAAATCCTTTTAAACTGCTCCCTCCAAGAGCAACAGTTGGAACCAATCAATCCTAAATTTCCATCTTGCAAAGCTAGTTCCCTAGGCAGCTCAGGCTTACTTACTTTTCCTAAGCCTTATTTATACTAGGCACTTGGAAGGAAATAGTAAAAGGGTCTATTGTCTGCATTAAATCTTCACACCCACACAGACAGACATAGCCACAAATAACCACAGAAATACATGGTGCTAAGTCTAGTGAGGTGTAAATTAATGGCCCAGTCACTTGTGGTTAATAAAGCATGGAAGTTGCTCCACAGCTTTCTGACCAAGTTTCCATATGACTTGGCAATTAGCTAAAATATCAGAAGACGTTATGTGAGTTCTGGACACAAAACCGGAAAGCACTAAGAGGAATACTGTACACATTCTGGAAAGGAATGTGGTTAAAAATCCAGGGCAAGCAGAGACAAATTCCATCCATGGCCAGTGAGTGCCCACAAATTTCTTACATTTAAGGTCTGTTGTCAGAGCTCCTTTATTGCCACTTCATATGTGCTGTGTGCTTATATTTTATATAATTTAAATGACTGAAGCTGGTGTATCCCCTTTGTGGAGAACCAGTTCTAGCCATTGAACACTGAGGGTGATTTTGCCTTCAACAGAAGAGAAGGACGGATGGTAAGGTAGGTGGTTCTTTGAAGGCAATTTTCCTGCTTACAAAAAAGAGAACTGTTTGAACAGGTTGACCTAGCATTACTCTTGCATTTAAGATGCCTTTTGACCCTGAGGTCATAGAACTAGCCCATGGGGCTGATGGCTGTGAATGCTCTCTTTCCAGCTGGGAAGATGACTTCTTGCAGCAACACCTGTGGGTCCAGGCAAGCCCAGGCTGACACCGAGGGTGGGTACCAGCAGCGCTATGGAGTTCGGTCCTACCTGCATCAGTTTTATGAGGACTGCACTGCCTCTATCTGGGAGTATGAGGATGATTTCCAGATCCAGAGATCGCCTAACAGGTGGAGCTCAGTATTCTGGAAGGTGAGAAACCAGCAACTGAAAAAAAAATACATATATATATATATATATATATATATATATAGTGGAATATACCAGAACTACAGAGAACTAAGGGGTTCTCTGTGTGTGCCTCAATCTCAGTAACATTAAATGCATTACTCTTCCCTTGGAAAGGAGATTAAAAATTGGGAGTCAAAGAAAGCCTCTAAATGCAACATAATTACTTGATGAGCTGGTTTAACAGGAGTGGGTTCAAAGGCCAGGCAATTAGTAGTCTTGCTAGACATTAACTTGCTAGTTCTGTCATTAACTGTGAAGGACTCAGATGCAGAGCATTGTGTTCTCTCAGCCTCTCTTACAGTCTGGATAGGTATCTATTATAGTTTAAATGTGTAAAGTTCTCCGCAGGTGCCTGGGTTTGAACATTTGGTTCCCAGTCTCTGATGCTGTTTTGGGAGACTGCTAAGCGTTTAAGAGATGGGGATCAGCTGGACTAAGTGGGTCCCTAGAGACTGGGCCTTGAGATTTTTGCACTATCCTGACTTCCTACCTCCACTGTGCTTCCTGAATGTCCAAAGGGAGCAAGCCCCTGCCACTACAGTCAGGAGCCAAGCCTTCTTCAGCCATGGTGGATTGTATTATTGTGTTCCCTTGGTGCACCTCAGTAAACACCACCTCCCCACCGCTCCTCCACCCCTCTGCTTCACTTGCTTCTTCCAAGTGTCTTATCACAGTGTGGAGAGAAGAAACTCAGTGTCAGTTAACCCCTTGTAACAATAACTATAAAGAAACAATGGTGTTGAGTAAGCATTAATGCTGAAATACAACCCCAAGGTCATAACACCAGCTCTGCCGTCACCATATAGGGAACCATGAGTCTCTCTGAGGCGCCTCATTAGAAAATGCGTGCAGTGTCTCAAGAGATACTTAACACTGACTCCATCTGTATAATGATTGGGAAATGATAAACAGGAAATAAAAGATTCCCTTCTCCCATGGACCCAAGGCAGCTAGTCCCAAGCATCCCTAGTCAGGAAGAAGAGAGAGATGAATGCTAGTGTGCCCACATAAAAGCCCTAACATCATGTCAAGTGACAACAGCTGTACCCATAAGAGGAAGAAGGTGAGAGAGATTGAGGTGCAGGGATGGAGAAAGCTGTGCAGAAGACGTGAAATCAGAGCAAACACAGCTGGGCTGGTGGAGCAGACCAGAACGTTTTCAGGCTGAATGTCATTCGGCACTGGGAACATAAGCAATCCCAAAACCCATGGGATGAGGGACAATGTCCAGTCTGGAAGCAGAGTTAGAATGGGGAACACAACGAATTCAGGAAAACAACAGCACAGATGGTTTCTATAGGGTCTTGTAGACAACGGTGACGACGTGGGCGTTTATCTGTAGAAACGGGGAAAGCCATCTGAAGACGTCAGAGTGATGAGTATTTTCACTGCCTCTCTGGCTACTGACCAGAAAATAACCATTGGAGGGCAAACACAGCTGGATAAGCTCAGATGCAGTTAAAGTACTAAGGCAAGAGACAGCGGTGGCTCAGATTAGAATGGAATCCTAAAACAGTCCAGCATAGCAGAAAGTTTAATGGCCACGCTGTAAAAATATGCTAATGAAAAGAAGCCATCAAGTAAGGTCTCAGGCCCTCAACCTGAGCCGGTGTCCTGGATGATGCAGTGGCCTGCTTAGATGGAGATGCCAAGCAGAGACACGGGACAGGTGGACACCATGAGTGTGACTTTGGCTCACTGAAGAGAACTATGACACCAATAGAGCTAGACCTCGAGTGGCCATTTCAACCTCCTGCCCCAGCTCATGAGTTTGAAGTCATTCATAGAATGTACAGAAGGTCCCAGCCAGGACAACCTGGGCAAAGACCATGCACATAGAGAGAAAAGGATACTAGAATGTGCCAGTGCTTAAGCAAAGTAGAAGATTTTAGGGAAGGACACTGAGAAGATTCATACTCAGAAGATGATCGGGGTCTCCTCCATCTCCAAGATTCTGTGCTTATTCTGAAAGATCCCACCGTTTTCACCCAGACATTGAGTTGAACCAAAATGTGTTGTGAATACAGTGCAGCAAGAGGCAGCTCCGTCTAGTGAGTATGAACACAGAATCCCATCTCAAGCCACATGAGTGCAAACCCGTGCTCTTGCGTTTCATAGCTCTGACACTCCGGGCAGTGACACTTCACTTCCCATGTAAATGTGAGACTCCAGACAGTATTTAGAAAGTGCTTAAGATAACAGCTGCTGTACCATCAATAAGATTTGGCTGCGTTAGCAGCCATTGGTTCATGCCCATTAGAATACCAAAGTCTGAAGTGAAAACAAATCTACTGAATTACATACTGGGTAACATAGTTGTTAGTGTGGATGACTTGCATTAGATCATTCAAAAAATCATTCTGCTGCCTGGAGAGATGGCTCAGAGGTTAAGAGCGCTGGCTGCTCTTCCAGAGGTTCTGAGTTCAATTCCCGGCAACCACCTGGTGGCTCACAAAGTCATTCTGTTGTCACAGAATCTGTATTACAGTTAGACTAGTCAGTATTCTTGTTCTGTAGAAATCTCAGCTCAGATGAATCCTTATTGGCCTGGATCACTGAAATGCATGCTTGACCCAGGTCCACCTTGAAGAGATGATTGCTTCCCTCCTCTCTAAGGTCTCTCTCTCTACTCTCCCCTTCCTTCTTACCTCCCTCCTCTCTCTCTCTCTCTCTCTCTCTCTCTCTCTCTCTCTCTCTCTCCAACTGAGTGGAATATGTTTATTTTGCCAATATCTTTAAATGCCACTGACATAAATAATACTTCAGCATCTGTGTCCCTCCAAAGCACTAGTGCATGACTCGGGAACTGCCAATCCATTAACAATATACAACTGTGAAAGGAAAACAAAGAATTCATAGTAAATGACCAGCTCCATTAAAATTTGAATATTTTCCCCCTGTATCTTACACAAGTAAAGCCAGAATCGGTGTTCCTTGTTGTGTTAGGCCTGTGGTAGGGAAACATAGGCTGAAGTTTCTCTGAGGCTGCACGGCCTTCACATAGAAGCCTAGTGCCAGCCTGCATAGCTTAAGGAGTCTGTCTTGGTGACATTAGCTCTACCCATGACAGAAGCTGGCCATTCTCGGGGGGGGGGGGACTTCCATAGCAGGCTGAGTGGAAGTGTTCTCTGGAAGAACTTTGTAATAATACAGAAAAGGCCCCCATTGCACATGTGTCCCAATAAGGCCTTCTTTAATGATTTTTTTCTTGGTTTTCAAATTGCAACCATAGGGTGGTTCAAGTTGCTTGCAACGTCGTGTTCCCTCCACTGTGGAAATGTAAGAGTGGAGCCACTCTGTCCCTTGGGGCTGTGCTCACAGTGCCTTGCTGGCTAGCACTCCACCCTTGAGCAGTGAGCAGACTGGACGGGCTTAGTGAGAGCAGAGAGAGCAATCACACGGGCCTGAGTTCTGCCCTCCCGGACCATCTGTATGGCGCCTATCTCAGTGCTATCCTTTCACTCCACAAAAGCTTATTTGTCCACCACACATCCAAAGCACTGCTGTGTGATTTGGGAACTGCAAACCCACTAAGGGCTATACAACCACAGACTGAAAATAAAGAACTCACAGTAAATGATGAACTCCATAAGGATTTTAATATTTTCCCCTTTTATCTTACACATGGGATGTCCAGACTCTAGACCACCTGGTGAGTGCAATAGACCAATAGGATCCATTCTTCCCTCTGAATAGGATATAGCAAATTACAGTTCGATGGAGGAGGTAGATATAGACTCAGGTTATTACAATCAGTATGCTAACTGTTCCTACCGAAGTGGTTACAGTAAATAATGAGAGCACAGAGTTTGGGAAGCAGGAGGAAGTGTTTATCTGATGCAGTATGGAGGAGTTGCTCCCAGTGGAGACTCCCTGCACATCTGCAGGAGCAGGGCATCATGGTAGAAACGAAAATAATTATTGAATTTGGAATCCATTACTTTTGTTTGTGTGCTAGAGGGGACAATCTCTGAAGTACAAGGACTAATGGGTAAGTTCATTACTCTGGTGAAGGGGCACTGTGCGTACTAGGTAGAGTCAGGCCTGAAGAAAGAGCCAAACCGATTTCACATCACGCTTCCCTTGGCTGAGCTCAGAATCTAGCTGGGGTAGGTAGGTAGGTAACAATGAACAAGACCCTGCAACTGTCATGGGCACAGTCCCTCGCCGCTCAGAGCTCAGGGCTTACAGAGAACACTACAGCAGTCCTCAGAAAAAGAGAGCCATCAAAATCCAGTTCTCACTCCCCATGAGCTTTGAATGATCTCCATCACGGATGGCTCCTTCACGCCCGACTCCATCCAGCCTCCTTCCCTACAGGCTGTTCCTCCATGCCTAGCTGCTTCTGGCCTCCAGTAGTCATTATTACCTCCTCTGTGCCAAAGCAGCTGTGCCACAGAGGCTGGCTGCTGGCTCTGCCCACCAGCTTGGCACACACTGTGAATTCAGACGTCACCAGCACACTGGGGAACAAGGAAGGAAATGTTGGTTTGAAATAACAGCAATTTGGGGCTGGTTTCTGGAACCCAAGGTTGCCTCTCTAGCCAACTCTCCTTTGTCACAGCAGGGAATGGGTTTCACACACATGCCCTGCATAGCTCAGGTAGACATGGGGAGTCACAGTGGAGACACTGACCTTGCTGCTACTGCTGCTGCTGCTGTGGAAGTCTACCAACACCTAGTGAGGTCCTTCAAACTCGTCACCAAGCCTGGTCCCACCACTCCATAGCCTGAGGATCCTCCTGGGACCTGGATGGAACCTCTCCTGCAGCATTCCAGCCCTCCCACATACACGACACTGAACAGAACTTCAGGACTCTCTTAGAGCCCTAAATGACCCTTGTGTGGTTATGCTTTTTACTGATTTTTCCTCTTAGACCTAAGACTGCTTCAACTCACAGCTAGGGTTAGGGTTAGGGTTAGGTTAGGATTAGGGTTAGGGTTAGGGTTAGGGTTAGGGTTAGGGTTAGGGTTAAGTTAGGGTTAGGGTTAAGTTAGGGTTAGGGTCACATGTTGCCCGATGGACTCATCCCCAAATTTTAATTCCTTCCAGTATTTCAACATGATATCAGGATCAGTCTACGTGTCCACCTGCCCTCCCCTTGGTGATTTTCATGGGGATATAAGAAGCAGCTTCATTATGATTCCTTCATTACTCCTTCATGCCTATGGTAGCAAGCTCTCCTGATGTCTTATCATGTTTGCAGTCCCTCTCTGGGGCACAGTATTTAGAGGTTCCACGACATTTGCATTGATTGCAGACATCCAATGACAATTGTCTCCTCCTTCCTCTGAGACCCTAATGGGGATAAGGGAGGAAGGAGCCTCTACCTGGTCAGTCAGGCTTCAGTTCTGACAATGATGAGAGCTTCCTTCAAGTGGAAGTCATATTTGGCTGTTAGCTTGTGAATGATATTCTAAGAGTAGATTTTGTCTTGTGTTCTGCTCAGCCAAGAAGTCTGTGCTGAGATCACTGGGGTCCACTTTCAGTAGGCTGGAGGTTGGAGTTTGCCAGTCAAGAGTGTTTTCAGAGTCAGACTCAAGTATGAACTCTGAAGAGGCAAGGCAGAAAAGGCAGGGCTCCTGCCTCCCGAGCTCCACTGAAACTGTAAAACCAAGACTGTCCCATTCGGTGTCTGAGATTCAGTATCAGTTCTCGAGGAAGGAGGTAATTTAGTGACATGAGAAGCGAGTCACCATGGATATTTAAGTTAATTTAGTTTATGCTTCCAGAATTTTCCAATGTGAGTCATTTTTGAAGAGTTATAAATAATAACTAGTCTCTGAAAGTGAATTACTTACCATCATATTTAGCAATCCAAAATATGATTTTACAATCCAATTTCTCCTCCGTCACTTGCATCTCATCCAGAATAGCTTCTCTGCTTGTATTTAGTCTCACACTGACATATTTCATCTTTTAGTTTCTTCATTGTATCATATTAAAAGGAGATGTCTCCGTCTATGGTGGATAAAACTCTTTAGACATTAAAATAAATGATAGGCAGGAAATGTGCAAAATAGTAATTAGCAGAGTATTGTGGGCATAAGAAAGGCAGAGGCTCACACTGATCCAGACTATATTAACTACAGAAGCTTAGAATGTGCTTCTTTGACCCTAAAGGCTGCAGCTTCTGCAATGACTATGAAAATCTCTACTTCTCTTAAGCAGCTGTATTAAACACACTGCATTTAGCATAAAGCCTGGACCACACTGATGCTGAACACCTCAATCAATGCACCACCTCTAAAATTCCACCCACTTTAAATCCCAAGATTAAGTGGGACTATATGTTTGCTTATTTTTCTAACCTTGTTATCAAACTTAAAGCAATTAGGAATGGGAGGAAATGAAAAGAAGACATTTAAAAAATTGATAGTTAATCCTTGTTCCAATGTTAACTACTCTTTATTCCAAATGCTAAGTAACTGTTTTAATGCTGTTAACCAAAGGTTTTTTTTCCACATCATGATAGCTGCTCATCAGAGTTTGTTACTAGCCACATGCAAAGTTGAGTGGTTTTGAATAGTCATATTTAATCTTCACAATGTCATAATGTAGATATTGCGATCATTTGTCATTCTATAAGTAGTAAAGATGGCAATATAAACATTCAAGTAACTTTGCTTCTATGATTCCAGTACACATTGCAGGATGCCAGGCCAAGGGGACTCTACCTACCCCTCATGTGTGGGCTCACATCACCACATGGCACATCCAGAATGACTATAAAGGGAAAAAGGGAGACTGTCAACTGTATCAATAAGGGTTCCCTAAAGGACAGAACTGATCATTAGAGTGGTGTACGGGCTATCATCGGGATAGTCCAAGCAAGGCTGTCTCCTAACCAGAAGGCTAAGTAGTTGGTCAGTCCACGAGGCTGGTGTCTCAGCAGTTTCAGTCTGGTGCTGGAGTCCCCAGAGGATTCCTAGAGAGCTGCTGGTCTTCGTTCTACATTGGAATCCCAAGCAAATGGATTCTGATAACAGAATGAACACCTTAGCAATAGGATTTGCGAACTTGCTGGCGAGAGCGAGAGCAAATGGGCAACAAAGGGAGCACTTCCTCCATCCACATCTGTTCACATGGGCTGACTCCAGGAGGTGAGGCCCAGATTTAGGGTGGGTCCTCCTCCCCTAAATGACCCATCCCATCAAGAGCATCCCTCACAGGCTTGCCAAGATGCTAGAGTTTCCGTTGTTTCCAGATGTAGTCAGGTCGACCACCAAACACCGCTGTCAAATCCATGACCACCCTTCCTCTGCATTCTGATGAGGTGTGAGCCAGCCGCAGCTTTGTGCTTTCCCAGTCATGGAGTCGGCCCAGACATGCCTTCCCCGCTATGCTAAGCCATATCCCCTTGAGCCCAAGCAAATCCTTCCTCTCCTAAGTTTCTCTTGCCAGGCATTTGGTTACATAAATGAGAACCTAACACAGCTGTGCTGCATTTAAGGCGATCTTGACTTGAGGCAGTTTATCTTCCATATGTTACTCTAACACATTGGCATCTGCACAAATTCCACTCACTTAGCTACACGGGGAAAGAAACAGAGCACTGGTTTGGGGTCGTCTGTGTGGTTTCCAGCCCCTGTCTCTGTGGTGGGTCGATTTTTAGCCAATGACTGACCCTCTGGGGGTCCCACATCTTTAATTGGTGGCTATGGATTCTTCCCTGTTTACTTTTCAGGGGCATCAGCATTCATAAGGACTGTCAGGGTTCTTAGGCCCCAAACACCAGGGCCACATCTGTCTGCCAAGGATGCTAGGTTTGTTACACGCTGCAGTGATGATCATGACACCACAGGGGCACAGAACGAGGGAGTGCGAAAGAATGAATTACAGGATGTAGCTTTGGTTAGGGGATCCCGGGAGGGACTAAGGGAGCGACTGGAAGGCAGATTCTATTAAGAAGACAGCCGTGGTTGAAAAAGGAGGAATAGATAGGCCTTCTGTCTGGGAAGAGTGACCTACAGAATGACCCTGTTTTGTAAAAGCTATGACCGAATCGTGAAGTGGCTCGGTCTTGTCTTCTTCCGTCATGGCCATAGGTTGAGCTTGTGTGAGTTGGCACTCTGTGAGGTGTGCTGTGCTTGACATAGCATACTGTAAGATGGTAGCCTCTGGTGAGATCAAGGTTTTCACAGGACAAAGTCAGGCCAGCTCTAGACATCAGGGAGCTCTCTCTCTCTTCCTTAACACCAAATAAGGCATGTGAGCAAAGGCAGGTTCCTTTAGCTTGTACGAGTAGCAGTAGAAAACTGTGGGGGTTTGTCCGGTACTGCTTGTATCCAAAAGCTAAATTCTGTACCCCAAGATCTGGTTGCTCCAGCAGTCCAGATTAGATATAAGATTAAGTCAGTTTTTTTCAAGCAGCTAGGAGTAGCATGAACTCTGGAGAAGTGGGCGGTGCCCTTGGGGCTGAAGGAAAGCAGAAAGGGTTCCGCCGCTCACTTTCACCTGCCTCTGTCCTCCTCTCTCTCTAGGTCGGACTCATCTCAGGCACTGTCTTTGTGATTCTCGGACTAACTGTCCTGGCAGTGGGCTTTCTTGTGCCCCCCAAAATCGAAGCTTTTGGTGAAGCTGATTTCATGGTGGTGGACACACATGCTGTGAAGTACAACGGCGCCCTGGACACATGCAAGCTGGCGGGGGCCGTGCTCTTCTGCATCGGGGGTACATCCATGGCAGGGTGCCTACTGATGTCTGTGTTTGCCAAGAGCTATTCCAAAGAAGAAAGGCTCCTTCAACAGAAGTTTAAAGAGCGAATCGCAGACATTAAAGCCCATACCCAGCCCATCACTAAAGCTCCAGGCCCGGGAGACACCAAGATCCCTGTCACTTTGTCCAGAGTTCAGAATGTGCAGCCTCTATCAGCCACTTGAAACATTTGTCACCTCAGGCCTCCCCTCTCTGATTCACACGCATCATCATTTAAAAAAAAAAAAAAAAAAAAAAAGGTAGCCAGTCAGTTTTTGAGATAACATGCATTTGGCAGTGACCTATCTATCCCTAGAGCTGTGTGGGGCTGGACAGGGTGTCATGCAGGCTTACATGCACTTCAGGTGACAGCGGATGTTAAGTGTCAGTTCGTACCTGCTTCTGGTGGGTTCCACGAGCCCCTCTTAAACTAGTGTCTCTGGTGTATCAATGTTGTGTCATTTTCTGTGTTTTTTGAAAGCACTGAGCAGTGTAGACCAGCCTACCAGTCATCAACGTGATCCACTTCATTCTCTAATAGGTTTTTCCGATCCCTCTGTGTGGTGCTGTCTTCCATGCCTATCTCTGTGTGTGATACCATCGTGTGTTCCTAGAACTGCAGTTTCCTGATTTTGATCCAGATGTTAGACTTTTAACTCTATCTAAGCATAAAAGTCCTAAAAGTGAGTAGGAATTTATCAGTGTCCCTTGTAAATCATTTTGTTTCCTCCAGATGTTGTTTCTTCTCACCTAAGTAAAATTGCCAATTTTGGGATCTTGGTAAAGGTAATATCAACAATGAGAGTGGGAGTATATATTTCTGCAGCATCTAAAAACAGTTAAACACTGGAAAACTTGAGTTCCTACCATTAACTTTGCCATATGAAAAAAAAAAAAAAAAAATGTTCCCCAGACCTGTTTCCCCTCCTGTGTAAGAGGGTTTCAGAACCTTACCTGCTCAAGTATCCAAATTTATTTTCATGTGTCCCTGTGTCTCTTTCCTGAGGATCTTGTGATGGTTTCCTGTTGGGGTATTGTCAGAACTGGACGCCCGGAGTCTCCAACTCTGCTATTTTACAGTATTTACCCAAAATACTCAACCAAGCAGATTGGATGATGCCAATGGGTTTCTATAGAGACGAGTATGCTATTCTCAAATAAGAAACCCCAGGCTGGTATCAACCTTAAAAAGCATTTTAATCCTCAAACAGGAAAAACTGAGCCCTAGATCCCACTGTCCCCAGATCCCTTTGTCCCTTGCATTTTCCTTTAATCTGCAAATGTAGATTAGGCCTAGGAAAAGGGAAAGTCTGACTTGGGTATTCTCTCAACTGTGCTCCTTAGAGTTTTGTCTTTGTGTGTATATGTACATAGTCTTCATCTCAATGGTAAATAATACATGTGAATGGGCCCAACCAGAACTGCACTGTCATCCCTCCAGTGTGGCTCTTTTCTCTCCACCATGTAATTTTCCATTCTGAGACTGAATAAGCTCTGATGTTTCCCTGACTAAATGGAAGAATAAATGAAGCAATTAGTGGTCTTTGTGTGTGGTGTTTATTTTGCACCCTGCAGCATAACACACAAAGCAATCAGCCTCCTTGGTGGGGATCATCCGCCAGCATGTGGAGAAGCTGTTCTGCTTTCCTTCCCTTCTCTACCTTCCCATGGAAATACCACTTTAATCTTGTTCTCTGAAACCTTTCACAAGGCCCCAAACATCTGTGTTGAGCATCTCCTGGATGCTTGCTTCTGTCTTGGTAACAGTGAATCCTGGAGAATGAGGCTTGACTTTTTATTAGGGTCTGGAATGGAAACTAATAGTTGATGGCACTTGAAAATGTACAGACTTGAGTGTGGAGGAAGCTCCATCTCTTAGATAAAAGCTTTGGGGGTGTGTGGGGGGTCACAATGAACAGAATAGCTGGTAACAGCCACCTCACACCCCGTGCCTCTGCTCATCCCCAGCTCACACCCCGTGCCTCTGCTCAGCCCCAGCTCACACCCCCTGCCTCTGCTCAGCCCCAGCTCACATCCCCTGCCTCTGCTCAGCCCCAGCTCTGTGGCAGTGGGTACCAACAAGCACCCTCACAGCCTACCTGGCTGGCATTGAGTAACACCGAGGAAAGACTGAAGCCAATGGCAGCAGGAAGAACAGTAGCTATAGGGATCCTGACAGTGGGTAGGGATGCAAGCCGCATCCTGTCAGTGGATTTAAGTCAACAGACAGGATTGTCTTGAAGCTAGTCAATGATTGTAGGACGACATTGTGGAGAGGGTGGTCTGGGAGCCATGGTTGGGTTGAATTTACACTGCATCGTCCCTTTGACACACACTTCAGAAGCTATGTGGTACTTCCATATACCTTCAGCTATAGAGGGGAGTGGGTGATAAGCGCTGAGACTATGTCAAGAGCCTCAGAAATGAGGTCTGGCCTGGATGTTATATGAGATGAGATCTTGGGGTTGGCAGAGGCTTAGAGCATGTGGCTACCTGAGCAGAATTCCTTGGGTTAACAGTGATGTACTGACTGAGCCACTTCCATGGCTTGGGCCCTCCCTGCTTCATCAGAGCAAACTAACACCCACTGACAGGTCCACATGGTTAGAAAACTCATCTCATAAAACGAGAAAAGTCTGCTTTTCTAGCCCTCTCACTCATTGGACGAGATTCCTTAGACAAATAACCTCAGGCCCCGAGAGACAGTCTGTTCACTGAATCAAACTGTCACCACCTGTTTGGTTCTTTTCTTCAAGAAGACATTTTCATATGTTCTTAACGTTTCCATTTTATCTGTGTTATCTGTTAAATGAAGAACCTTCCCTCCCCCAGGTTTAACAAATGCTAGAGATGTTCCTACTTCATTGACAGTGTGTCTGTGCATATGATACCTCTACCCATAGCTTTGGCATCCAGAAGTGATGTAAACAGCTCCAATCTATATTGCTCATCCTGGCCTACTGAGGCCTGGCTCAATTCCTCTCCTTTCGTTCTGACCTATGCTCCATAACCCGACCTTTGAATCATACTCAGCCCTTCCTCCTTTCCAGATATGGCTGCACTCACAATGCGTGTTTTCTGAGGAATATAAGTCCCCCCTCTCTGATAAAAGAACTCATTATTTAAGGCAACACCACCTGAGGCAATAATGAGCTAGGAAGGGCACCTTTGACAGGTTTTATCTGCATTCATTCATTTAATCCCCCCATCATCCATGAATTCATAGACCCATTTTTATAAGGGAAGAAATGGGCAAAGAGGAAGCAATTCAAACAAGGACAACCTGCAAGTGACTGAAATGTCTCACACCTACTCATGTGTCAGAACACTTGGTCCCCAGCTAGTGGCACCGATTCGGAAAGCTAAGAACCTTTGGGAGGTGAAATCTCACTGGAAGAAGTAGTCACTAGGGTACAAGCCTGAAGGTTTTAAAGCCAGGCCACACTTCCTGTCTTCCCTGCTTTGTAGCTGTAGACACAATATGACCAGATGTCTCCTTATGGTATTTGGTTTTAATGTTTCCGTGCTATAAATTAGAATTACTGAGTAAGGAGCCTGGACTGAAGAACTCACCTGGTTGTCTTAATTGATTAGGACAACCCACCCCAACTGTAGGTGGCGCCTTCTGGCAGCAGTCCCAGATGAGAAGGGTATGGCAGAATGAGCATTACTTGACTGTTGCTCGGATGACCTTGAAGCAGCATCGATTCACCCCACTGCTGCTGCTGCTGTTGCTGTTGCTGTTGCTGCTGCTGCTGCTGCTGCTACTGCTGCTACTGCTGCTGCTGCTGCTGTTGCTGCTGCTGCTGCTGCTGCGGTTGTAGCTACTGATCCTTCACTGCTATCGGAACTAGTGTTTCCACATCTCCATCATGGAGGAAGGAATGATGGCTCTTTAGGAACCTCCCAGCTTTCAGAGCAAGATTGTGACTGCAAACGGGATCTTCTGCTTCTAAAATTGTTTTTTGTCTTCTCTCTCATTCCCCTGCCATTGCTCTCGGCCTGTCTTCCTGTCTCTCTCAATCACACATGCACACACCCACACACATCCTAATCCATACTAATGTTTTCTTAATAAGGAAACAGTGACTTCTTGGCACAACTATTCTGTCCATTAAGTTAAACTATTAGTTGCCTGGGTACCGAGTTCAAATCTTAATGAATAGTGAAGCTCTCCAAAGTAAATACATAAAGGTTTTGTGGGTCTGTTTAGTCTGTATCATGGCTGTTTATATCATCATGTAAAACAATGACTGAGTTTTTTGTTAAAAGCCCATCATTTCCCTTGTACTCCAGGATGTAAAGAGGAGATTAGTAGGGTGCTGAAGTCTCTCTTTCTTTCCCTTCCCCGCGCGCGCGTGTGTGTGTGTGTGTGTGTGTGTGTGTATACATGCACATATGTGTGTACATCTGTGAATATGTGTTTATATGAACAATGAAACAGCAGCACCACTGCTCAAGCCAAGATCTAAAAGAAACCAGACTGGATAAAGTAAAAGCCAGGTATTTACAGTGCAAGAAGATCTGTTGCCACGATGTTGGCCTGTGCACGCAAATCCAGCTTCTTAAGACTAGTGCTCTTTGAACTCCCAAAAGCAAATACCCAACATACAGAGGCAAGCATGAGGAAGACAAAGGATGAAATATGGGGTCCTGGAGGCAAGTTCTCCATACCACATGGGGTTAGGGGAGGTCCAGACTGCTGCCTATTGTGCCATTATTATATCCAAAACCCAGTTACACTTTCTTTCCCAATAAGAGAAACAGCAAAAGGTAGGCCTGTCAGTCAAGAGCTGAGTGAGTGAGCTCCAGGTTAATAAGAGGGTGTGGGGTACAGGGGTTGTTATCTTCAACAAAACACACTATGAAAACACACTAGGATCTTCAGACATCTGTAGGAACATAGTACCCAAGACCAGAGAGAGGGAAGAAATGCCACAGTAATCAAGACTTCAGAAATTACAGAGGAACTCAAAAGAACCTAAGTATGTGAATAAGATAAAATAGAATACATATCAAAAGGAGTATGAGTGGCTTAAAATAGCAAATTAGTAAAAGAAAAAATTGAAAGGACTAACTAGAAAATAAAATACCCTCACTAAACCCAATAAAAAATGAGATAAAAGGTAAAAACATATATAGAGATAGACAGGTATATAGATAGACAGATAGATGAATAGATATCCAATAAAGCAGAAAATGACAATAGAAAAAAATAGAGAATAAATTATTGATAAACAACTGAAAGAAAAGATTAAGGCTATGTTATACAGAAGCATTCCTACTAGATGTACTCAGTACATATTAGGTCCTATGACTTTATTTTCAACTCAAACACATTCTTTGTGGAATTTCTGACAGAAAATATAAACAGAATCCAAAAAGATTCCAGACAGAACAACAAACTAGCTACAGAGTGATCAAAATCATACTGGAAGGAAAAGGAGTGCAATGTCATGCAACAGATATAAAGTAGTCATGTAATAAATATAGGCAATAATATAATAGATCTAAGGTAGCTTTAAGTCTATAGAAAATAGATGGTATTTTAGTGAGAAAAAAAAAGTAAAAAGAAAAACAGTCAAAACTTCAGGAAAAAATGTTTAGATAAGTGATGTCAAGAAATCACAGTCCAAATAGTAAAAAGGATTGGGCCATAAGAGGGAAGAACCGATCAAATCTAAGAAAAGGGGCCATTGGAAACAAAGTTCTAACTGGGCACACTCTATTGGCAAAGATGAGTTGAAACCATTGGACTCACAGAGGCAAAGTACTATTACTCTACTGAGAAAAACATTTCAAAGTCAAAGGCACACACTTTTCTTACTTTCAGCTTTTAGAATCAAGCCACAACCAAAAGCAAACCCAAAGTCTGGTTGTGAAATAATCTGAAAGGATCGGTCTGACAATACAAAAACAATTGAAAGTAGAAGCTACCAAAACGTGGAAAACTGCAAGAGAGATGGGGGAGATCCTAACACCCTCATCTAATGTAATGGAGACTTGAGACTAATTCTCTCATGGAGCTGGAAAGATGGTTCTGAGGTTAAGAGCACAGACTGTGCTGGCCATGGAAGCTCATGCCTTTTACCTCAGCTCTGGAGAGGCAGAGGCAGGCTGACTGCTAAGATTTGGAGGCAGGCTTGGTGTACATAGTAAGTTCCAGGCCAGCAGGACCTACACAGTGAGCCTACCTCAAAAACAAACCAGCAAGCAAATACATGCTGCTCTTGCAAAGGGCCCAAGTTTCACTCCCAGCACTAACAGTGGGTGACTCACAACTTTTTTAACTCCAGCTCCAAGGGATCTGAAACCCTTTGATGTCCTCCAAAGGCACATCCCATACACAGAAATACATAAATATACGTAATTAAAAATTTAATATTTTTTAAAATGTGAGAATAACTTACATTTGGTTACCCTTAGTTACTTGGGCCACAGGAACCTGCACACCTTGTATACATGAGCAAACTATTCCACACTGTACAAGAAACTGTGAAGCTCAAGTTCATGGTTTTCACAGATTCACTGTCTGATGAGGGCTCACTCTTGCTTTATAGATGGTGTTTCTTATGATGTCTTCAAATAGAAAAAGAGGAGAACTTGAACTCCGATCTCTACTGATCCTTAGAAAGGCACAAATTCCACACATAAGGTTCCACCCTCGTGATCCATTCTCCCTGACCCACACCCCTGATCCAAAGCCCCACAATGAAGAATGGTTTCAATATACTGATTTTGTTAGGTCGTAAACATCCACTTGATAACAATAACTGTCTAAAGATTTATAGGGAGAAATAAAGACTTATGTTTATAAGCTATAAGGATATAAAGACAGTTCTAAAGATACTCAGTGAAAAAACCAAAGAGTAGAAACCAATGAAAAGAACAAGACTATTAATAAGATGTAGGACACTGAATGAAACCCTAAATCTGTCATCACTGTGTCAGTCTAGAAACAATAAACATGGGAATTAGAGAATTAGAAGCCACCACTGGGAGAATCTGAGGAAGTGTGAAAAAAGACATGCTCAGTGGGGCTGTGGAAGCACAAAGTAGGACCATATCTCCTAACTGATAAAGACAAATTCCTAATTGTATCACTGCTCCTATAGGTTTTACCTGGGCATTAAAAAAGATTCTTGGCCAGGCGGTGGTGGCATATGCCTTTAATCCCAGCACTTGGGAGGCAGAGGCAGGCAGATTTCTGAGTTCGAGGCTAACCTGGTCTACAAAGTGAGTTCCAGGACNGCCAGGGCTACACAGAGAAACCCTGTCCCGAAATAAAAAAAAAAAAAAAAAAAAAAAATCTCAATTTCATGTTGAAAAACAAAACCAAAGAAAGCAAAAAAAAAAAAAAACCAAGATAGGGAAATAATCCTTAACAATAAAAGAACTTCTGGGTGAATCACCATCCCTGACCTCAAGCTGTACTACAGAGCAATAGTAATAAAAACTGCATAGGATTGGTACAGAGACAGACATGTTGATCAATGGAATAGAATTGAAGACACAGAAATAAAACTATACACTTTTGGACTCTTGATCTTTGAAAAAAAAGCCAAAAATCTATAACGGAAAAAAGAAAGCATCTTCAATAAATGGTGCTGGTCTAACTGGCCGTCAGTATGTAGAAAAATGAAAATAGATACATATTTGTCACCTTGCACAAAGCTCAAGTCTAAATGGATCAAGGACCTCAACCAGATACACTGAATCTAATAGAAGAGAAAGTGGGAAAGAGCCTTCAACTCATGGGCATGGGGGGAAATTTCCTAAACAGAACTCCAATGGCTCAGGCTCTAAGTTTAAGAATTGATAAATGGAACCTCATGAAACTGAAAAGCTTCTGTAAGGCAAAGGACATAGACAGTAAGACAAATGGGCAACCTACAGATTGGGGAAAATCTTCACTAACCCCACATCCAATAGAAGGCTAATATCAAAAATATACAAACAACTCAAGAAGCTAACCTCCCAAAAAAACCAAACTACCCAATCAAAAAAATGGTGTATAGAACTAAACAGAATTCACAACAGAGGCATCTCAAATGGCTGAGAAGCACTTAAATAAATGTTCAAAGTCCTTAATCATCAGGGAAATGCAAATCAAAATGACTCTGAGATTCCACCTTGCACCAATCAGCATGGCTAAGACAAAAACATCTCAGGTAACAGCACATGTTGGTGAGGATGTGGAGAAAGAGGAACACTTCTCAATTGCTGGTGGGATTGCAAGCTAGTACAACCACTCTGGAAATCAATCTGGAGATTCCTCAGAAAATTGGAAATAGATCTACCTGAAGACCCAACTATACCACTCTTGTCCTACCATGCCACAGGGCAGGTGTTTCATGATATTCATAGAGGCCTTATTTGTGATAGTCAGAAGCTGGAAACAACCCAGATGTCCCACAAAGGAAGAATGGATACAGAAAATGTTGTTCATTTACACAATGGAATATTATTCAGCTATTAAGGACAAGAACACCGTAAGTTTTGCAGGCAGATCGATTAACGGAACTAGAAAATATCATCCTGAGTGAGGTAACTCAGACCCAAAAGGACATGCTTGGTATCTACTACTGATAAGTGAATATTAGCCAAAAAAGTGCAGAATACCCTGGATACCATCCACAGAACTCAACAAGGTTAACAAGCCAAAGGGCCCAAATGACGATGCTTCAGTCCCACTTGGGAGGGAGAAGAAAGCAATCACAGGAGGCAGAGGGAGGAAGGGATCTGGATGGGAGAGGGGAGTAGAAGGGGAAAGGGAGAACATGATCAGTTATTGGGGGGACGGCAGCGAAACAGAGGAGAAGCCCTGGGGCCAGCAGAATGAATGGAAATATGCAACCTCAAGGGGTGGGAGGTGGGGGAACCCTCTAAAAAGTAACAGAAACCTGAGAGGTGAGAGACTCTCAGGATTCAAAGGAAGGGATCTTAGATGAAGTGCCCAACAGTGGGGAGAGAGAATTTGTAGAGTCCACCTCAAGTAGAAAGACAGGGCATCAAGTGGAGGAATAGGGATGCCATCCCAGTCAAAAACTCTGACTCAGAATTTTTCCTGTCTAAAAGAACTGCAGGTACAAAAATGGAGAAGAGACTGAGGGAAAGGAGGTTCAGTGGCAGGCCCAAATTAGGATCCATCTCAAGGAGAAGCTCCAAGGTCTGACACTATTACTGATGCTATGGTGTGCTTACAGACAGGAGCCTAGCATGGCTGCCCTCCAAGAGGCCCAACAAGCAGCTGACCAAGACAGATGCAGATACTTACATCCAATGAATGGACTGAAGTCGGGGACCCCCGCAGTTGAATTAGGGAAAGGATGGAAGAAGCTGAAAAGGAAGGCAACCCAATAGTAAGACCAGCAGTCTCAACTAACCTGGACCCCTGAGATCTCTCAGACACTGAGCCACTAACCAGTCAGCATACACTAGCTGGTCTGAGGCCCCCAACACATGTACAGCAGAGGACTGCTTGGTCTGGCCTCAGTAAGAGAAGAAGCATCTAGCCCTTGAGAGACTTGTTGCTTTAGAGTGAGGAGGCATAGTGGAGTGATAGGTAGGATGAATCCTCTTGGGGACAGGGGTGAGGGTAGGGGAAGAGGATGGGATGAGGAACTGTGGGAGGACAAACCAGGAAGTGGGTAATGACTAGACTGTAAAAAAATCAAAAAGTAATAACAAAAATTGAAATAAACCACATATTTCATCAAAAATTTTTAAAAAGTATCTCAGGTGTGCTTGATGCTACAGAAAATCAGATCTACACATTAGAGGATGCCTAAGGGGTTTATGGCTGGTTAAAGTTCCAGGAAGGCCTCAGAGAATGTTGAATATGAACAGATATTAACTACCAGTGTTTCTAGTTTAGAACAAAAGAACTTGCTGTGAAGTTTTGTTTTGTTCATTTGTTGGGGAACAGGGATAGGAAGAGAGAGAAAAGGCAGCCAGATGTACAAAGCCTAAGCCTAGAGAGAGGGGCATGAAAATGATGGTTCACTGCAGTGAGAATTCTGAAGTTTTTGTTTCTTTATAAACACACAGATATTATAAGAATATATTTTCATTTTAATTCCAAGTGTGGGGAGATGGGGCTGTTTCACAGCAACCGATTATGATTTGCCTTGTGCTCTAGCAGAGGCATGATTTTACCAGCTGCAGACACTTTCTGTGATTGTGTTATGTTTGCAATTCTAGGGATTTTTCAGAGGGTATATAAATGCCAGTGCCCATGAGAACTATGGTTGGTGATTTAGGGGGTTGGTTGTGGTTAGTAGTTGTGCTTAAAGAAGAAACAAGAAAGGAAATAGATTTGGGGATCTCTGTCTCCCTTTATCATTCTTTCTCACCTATCTAGTGATAGGGAGTGAAACTGTGGGGGAGTGAATAAACAGTGGAAAATAGAAGAACCCACAAAGTATCAAAAGACCAGCAAATAAGTGGCACTTCAATGTGGGGCTCAAAAATTAAGGATAAAAATGGGAAATTTTATTTCAAATGCCATAGAGAAAACAGGGGATGAAGAAGTGGATTTTTTTTCAAGAAGCCAGCAAAAGGTTTATTGTGGCTGCTATTGCTGGGACATCCACAGCTTGCTCGAGAGGGGGTTTCTCTGTTTTTTTGTTTGTTTGTTGGTTGGTTGGTTGGTTTGGTTTGGGGGGCTTGTTTTGTTTTAGTGTTTTGTTTTTGTTTTTGTTTTCTTGTTCTTCTTTGTATATTTGTTTCAAAAAAGTTTGAATGGCTGGCTAAGAAGTTGGAAAATTGCAGGTGGAAATGGAGAAGCCTGAGAAAGAAAAAAAATGGTTGAAATGAGAAAACAAAAGGGGTTGCTCTACTCACTCTTTCCTGAAAGGGTTACAGAGTTGGTTGTGCAACTGGAGAGGTTGCAGGTAGAGATGAAAGCACTCAAGAATTGAGGAGTGCCAGCAAAGAAAGAACAAAAAGGTTCAGCCCCAGTGACTGACCAAGAGAGGAGTTTTCTAAGAAGGAATGAGGGGAAGAAACTGTGCCCTGAGGGTTGTGAGGTCAGAGAAGAGCTCAAAAATCTAGAGAATAATCTGATGAAACCACCCATTTCAAGAGAAGAGGTTAATCTTGAACCAACCATGCCACCAGAGCATGAAGAGCAGTAGCCTGAGGTTATGAGATCACTATCAGCTTTCCAAGTAGTTGTAAAGTATATGCCTGCTGATGGTGTGGAACAAGATTATGACAAGATAAGATGGTGTCCTATAGAAATGGTAGATCTAAGGCATTATAAAGCGGTCGTGATTTTATATGGGCTGCACTCATCTTATGTGAAACAAATTAGAAATAACTAGGCTTCTCAAAGTAGAATTATTTTCCAAGACTGGGAATGGTTGGTAAGAGCTGTACACTAGAAGTTGGTCCACAGTTGCTATGGCTAACTTGGTGGAGGGAAGAAGCTATGAATATTGAACAGTGAAATTGAGCAAGGGGGATGAATATAGTAAAAGTTCAGCTGCTAGCAAATGGCAGTATTACTCTGATTTATAAGAACGGATTCAATTTGGTGATGTTATTCTAGATTAATCTTGCTTAGAAGCTTTAAGAGCATAGGACAAAGTTGAGAAGCCCAGGAAAAAAAATCCACCTCATTTACAAAGATTATACAAGGCTCTGGAGAAACCCTTACTTACTTATTTATTTTCTTTTTTTACAAAGATTGGTGTCAGCTGTGACAAGTGTTAATAGAGACTTTGGCATTTGAAGTTGTGAATACTGAATGTAAAAAAGTTCTTAGACTATTAAAGGTGCAAGCTGAGTGTATGGGTGATTAAATACAGGATACAATCCATATTTGTCCTAATGGGAACCATGCTAATATAATGGGTCAAGCTGTAGCTAGAGGTCTCCAATATCAAAATGCTCAGTACTTCAATTAGAAGAAATAAGATGCCCAGTGTTTCAATTGAGAGAAATATGGTCATTTTCAAAGATACTGTGACCAAGTCACTAAAGGTCTTAGATCTCAAAATTCCTGGTGCTTTAATCATAGGAAATATGGTCATTTGTAACAAAATTGTGAACAAATAATCTCTAAAGGTGATGTTTTTTCTAAATATAAACGAAAGAAAAGGTCTAGGAATCCAGATATGTGCAGGCAATATGGAAAATGTTGCCATTGGACCAATGAGTGTGGGTACAAATGAGATATTCAAGGTAATTTATAACTGTAGGGACATGGCCTTGGGAGCCTAGATCAAGGCCCCACAGCAAAAGGTCTGTCAAAAAACACTCAGGATTGGAGATTTAAAGCATGCTACTGCAGGAGATGCATGGCTCTAGACTTGCCCATGAGTAAACATTTTACTCTATCCCCCCAAGATTCAATGTTATAATAACAACTGGAGGTAGTTATGGTTCTTTGCTCTCTGGAAGAGTAGGGATGATTTTGGAAAGGAGGGGATTGACTTCCCAAGGATTCATTGTGCATGCAGGAATTATAGATGAAGATTTCAAAAGAGAAATTAAAATCGTGGCCTATGGGGGCAGGGAAGAGAGAGAGAGAGAGAGAGAGAGAGAGAGAGAGAGAGAGAGAGAGAGAGAGAGAGAGAGAGAGAGAGAGAGAGATTCTTTTTAATGTAGTAATGGTTTTGTTGGGCTGCTACTGTTTTCCTACATAAAAGGCAGTCACTAGAGTAGAAAGTACAGAAGGGTTTGCAAGTACTAGAAATCATGTGTTCTAGCAAACAGTCATTTATGATCAAAGGCCAAACATAAAATTGCAAGTAAATGGTATTGGAATAGAAGGTTTGGTGGAATCAGAAGCTGATGTAACTATCATTTAAAAATAATTGTAGAATTTAAAATGGCCATTTCAAAAGGTTTATAATCAGTTCCTAGGGATTGGAAAGTTATCTCAGATAAAACAAAGGATGTGATGGGTTAAATATGTGGGACTGGAAGGTCAAAAAGCAAAGTTAAAGCCTATGTGAATAACATACCCATACATTTATGGGGAAGAAACATTTTACAACAGTAGAGGACTCGAATTAATATTCCTGCAATCCCAGAGACAGTCCATGATGAAATAAGAGGTGAAATGGTAGATGCTCCTGGAGAAAGTATTGATATAGGTCATCAAAACAATACCAAGCTGTACTAATTTTCCAAACATAAAACATAACAAGGATTGCATTTCCAATTTTATGGGGGGAAGCAATGCTGAAGCATCAACAGCCCAGCAACCCTACCCTTAAAATAGTTCACTGATAAGCCTGGTGAGTAGATCAGTGGTCCTTAAGTAAGGAAAATTACAGGCACTTGAGCAGCTGGTACAAGAGCAGCTGGAGGCTCAATTCCCCTGTTTGTTATAAAAAAGAAATAGCTGAGTCGTATGCCATTGTGTAAATATACCACATTTTCTGTATCCATTCCTCTCTTGAAGGATATCTGGGTTCTTTCCAGCTTCTGGCTACTACAAATAAGGCTGCTATGAACATAGTGAAGCATATGTTCGTGTTATATGTTGAAGCCTATTTTTGATATATTCCCAAGAGTGGTATAGCTGGGTCCTCAGGTAATATTATGTCCAATTTTCTGAGGAACCACAAGGCTGATTTCCAGAGTGGTTGTACCAGCTTGCAATCCCACTGGGGGAGTGTTTCTCTTTCTCCACATCCTCACCAGAATCTGCTGTCACCTGAGTTTTTGATCTTAGCCATACTGACTAGTATGAAGTGGAATCTCAGTGTTGTTTTGGTTTGTGTTTCCCTGATGACTAAGAATGTTGAACATTTCTTTAGGTGCTTCTTGGCCATTCAATATTTTTTAGTTGAAAATTCTTTGTTTAGCTCCGCACCTCATTTTTAATAGGGTTATTTGATTCTCTGGAGTCTAACTTCTTGAGTTCCTTGTATATATTGGATATTGGCCCTCTATCAGATGTAGGATTGGTAAAGATCTTTTCCCAATCTGTTGGTTGCCTTTTGGTCTTATTGACAATGTCCTTAGTCTTACAGAAGCTTTGCAATTTTAGAAGGTCCCATTTGTCTATTGTTGATCTTAGAACATAAGCCATTGGTGTTCTGTTCAGGAAAATTTCCCCTGTGCCCACATGTTCAACTCAGTTATTAAAAACAGTGACTTTATTAAATTTGCAGGCAAATGGATGAAACTAGAAAATATCATCCTGAGTGAGGTAACCCAGTCACAAAAGAACACACATGGTATGCATTCACTGATAAGTTGATATTAGCCCAAAAGTTCAGAATACCCAAGATACAATTCACAGACCACATAAAGCTCAAGAAAAAGGGAGACCAAAGTGTGGATGATTTGGTACTTCTTAAAAGGGTGAACAAAATACTCACAAAAGGAAATATGGAGGCAAAGTGTGGAGCAGAGACTGAAGGGAAGGCTATCCAGAGACTGCCCCACCTGGGGATCCATCCCATATACAGTGACCAAACCCAGACACTACTGTGGAAGCCAACAGTGCTTGCTGACACGAGCCTGATATAGCTGTTTCCTGGGAGGCTCTGCCAGAGCCTGGCAAATACAGAGGCAGATGCTTGCAGCCAACCATTGGAATGAGCACAGGGTCCCCAATGGAAGAGTTAGAGAAAGGACTGAAGGAGCTGAATGGGTTTGCAACCCCATAGGAAGAACAACACTAGCAACCAGCCAGACTCCCCAGATCTCCAAGGGAGTAAACCACCAACCGAAGAGTACATGTGAAGGGACCCATGGCTCCAGCCACATGTGTAGCAGAGGATGGCCTTGTCAGGCATCAATGGGAGGAGAGGCTCTTGGTCCTGTGAAGGCTCCATGCTCCAGTGTAGGGGAATGCCGGAGTGGGGGAGGTGTGAGTGGGTGGGTAGATGGGGAAACACCCTCATAAAAGCAGGGGGAGGAGGAATGGTATAAGAAGTTTCTTGGAGGGGACTGGGAAAGGGGATAACATTTGAAATGTAAATAAAGAAAAATATCCAATAAAAATAAATAAATAAATAAAAAGAAATTTAAAAATGGAGAATATTAACAGATTTAAAATCTATAAAGTAATTCAACCAATAGGTTTGTTGCCGTCTAGAATTCCTTTACTTTTTTTTATTACTTAAGGCATGTCCTATGATAGTAATTGATTTTAAAGATTCCTTTTTTACTCTACCCCTGCATGAGCAGGATAGGAAAAGGTTTACTTTCACAGTACCTACTTATACTAATGCTCAGTCTATAAAAAAAGATATCAGTGGAAAGTTCGTCTACAGAGAATGTTAAACAAAAGTTCTTCTACAGGGAATGTTAAACAATCCAACTTTGTGTCACTATGTTGTGCAACAGCTGCTAAGAATAATTCATAGGCAGTTTCCTCAATCCATTATTTGTCATTACATGGATGATATTTTGTTGGCTGATTCTGAATTAGGAAGCAAAAAATGTTTAAGGAAACAAAGAATTCTGCCACGCTGGTGGTTATCGATTGCTCCTGGGAAAATACAGATAGGAGATTATATTAACTACTTGGATTATAAAATAAGTCAGCAAAAATTTCAACCACAAAAGGTACAGATATGGAGACATCAGTTGCAAACTCTTAATGGTTTTCAAAAATTAATGAGGGATCTTAATTGGACACAGGCTACAACTGAATTAACTATTCTTGAGCTAGATAATTTGTTTCAAATATTACAAGGAGATTCAGACATAAGTAGTACAAGATGGTTAACAGCTGAAGCAGAGAAGAGAGTTAACTTTGGTAGAACAAAGACTGCAAGATGCACATATGGGTCACATAGATCTGGAACTAGATTGTATTTTGGTTATTTTGCTTTTAACTAATGTTCTTACTGGGCTCATTATGCAAGGGTGAGATACTATTATGAAATGGAATTTCTTAACACACAAAGCAGAAAATTAAAGGCTTACACAGAAAAAAACTTCTTTTTTTAATTATTATTATTTTCTTTATTTACATTTCAAATGCTATCCCGAAAGTTCTCTATACCCCCCCACCCCTGCTCCCTTACCCACCCACTCCCACTACTTGGCCCTGGCCTTCCCCTGTGCTGGATCATATAAAGTTTACAAGACTAAGGGGCCTCTCTTCCCAATGATGGCCAATTAGGCCATCTTCTGCTACATATGCAGCTAGAGACACGAGCTCTAGGGGTACTGGTTAGTTTATATTGTTGTTGCACCTACAGGGTTGCAGCCCCCTACAACTCCTTGGGTACTTTCTCTAGCTCCTCCATTGGGAACCCTGTGTTCCATCCAATAGCTGGCTGTGAGCATCCACTTCGGTGTTTGCCAAGCACTGGAATAGCCTCACAAGAGGCCACTATATCGGGGTCCCTTCAGCAGAATCTTGCTGGTATGTGCATTAGTATCTGGGTTTGGTGGCTGATGATGGGATGGATTCCCAGATGGGGTAGTCTCTGGATAGTCCATCCTTTCATCTTAGCTCTAAATTTTGTCTCTGTACCTATATCCTTTCATGGGTATTTTGTTTCTTTGCTCTGTTCATAGCAGAAAAAAACTTCTAATGTAATCATAAAAGGTAGACTGAAACTATGTCAATTGTCAGGAACTGACCAAGCAGAAATCATAGTACTTTATACTAATACTGAAATTATATAATTATGGGTAATAAATAAAGATTGGCAAAGAGCTTGTAGCAACTATTTGGGAGAAATTAACAGCAAATATCCTAAAAGCAAGCATCTTCAGTTTATGAAAAGAACTAATTGGATTCTCTCAAATATTGGTAAAAGAACACCAATTCTTGAAGCATCTACATTCTATACTGATGCAGATAAGTTGGGATAAGAATGGCAGGCTATAATTCAGACAAAATGAGCAAAGTAATTCAAAACCCATTTACTTTAGTTCAAAGATCAGAGCTGCATGGGATTCTTATGATATTATTATATTTTCCTGAATCTCTTAATATAATAATTGACTCTCAATATGCAGAGTTGTTCTGCACATAGCAAGTGCTGAATTTATTCCAGATAATTCAGAATTAACCTTGTTATTTATACAGCTGCAAACAGACGATCAGAAATATAAATTATGCCTTATATATACCCTTATTTTGTCTCATACAGGCTTGCCAGGTCCACTGGCACAAGGAAATAAAGAAGTTGTCCAGTTATTAATAGAAAATGGTTAGAAGTCTCAATTTTTCATGAAAAAGCACCATGTTAACAGTAAAGGTTTAAACCGTGTGTGTGTGTGTGTGTGTGTGTGTGTGTGTGTCCTACTTGTTCTTTGTATAACCAAACTCCATTTCCTACTGGAAGTAACCCTAGGGGTACCAAAAGAAATTAAATATGGTAGATAGATGTGTTTTATTTTGTAGAATTTGGAAAACTAAAGCTTGTATACCATACCACTGATACATAGTCAAGATTTCAATGGGCAACTACTTTGAGTTCTGAGAAGGCTGATTCTATAACTGTACATTTACTAGAAGTAATACCTATTATGAGGATACAGTACAAACTAAGAGTGACAATGTCTCCCACATATATCTCCAGTAAGATGAAACAATTCTTGGAATATTATAATATAAAGCACATTACAGGCATACCATATAATCCTACAAAACAAGCAATTGTAGAAAGGTATTAAAGGAAATGTGTATAAGACAAAAAGAAAGAATAAAGACTCTCCCCAGAGGCAGACTAATCACTGATTTTTTTAACTTTAAATTCTCTCAATGTTAATAAGAAAGGAACAACAGCAGCAAACACTGGGTAATAGAAAAAAACTGTAAAATTAAATCAGCCAAAATATTATAAGGATGTGTTAACATCAGAATGGAAGTCAGTGAACCTTTTGCATTGGGGATCCTTCTTTCACTCCTATCTAGTAATAGGGGATTAAACTTGGGGATTAAAAGGTGGGGAAAGAAGACCCCACACAGTAGCAAAGACCAGCTACAGTTTACTTGAAGTCTTCCGGTTCAAGAAACTGTAACTTTTCTAGCTCTAGCCATTGACCTGAATTTTTTAAAATTTCCTTTGTCTTAACAACTGAATAATATTCCATTGTATAAATGTACCACATTTTCCTTATCGATTCATCAGCTGATAAACACCTATGCTATTTCCAAACTCTGATTCATCTGAACAGAACAACTTTTGAACACGGATGAGCAAGTACCTCTGTAGTAGTGTGTAGGGTCCTTTGGGTGTATGCTGTCAAACGTGGTATGGCAGAATATTGAGGTAGATAGATCGATTCCCAGCTTCCCGAAGAGCCAGCACATTGATTTCCATAGCGGTTATACTAGTTTGTACTCCCGCCAGGAAGAGTTCCTCTTTCTCTGCACCCTTGCCAGCATATGTCCCCAGCATATGTTTTATTTATCTTGGTCATCTGACGAGGGTAAGATGAAATCTCAAAGCTTTAATTTCCTTTCCCTAGTGGCTAAGGATATTGACATGTTTCTCAGCCATTGGTATTTCATATTTTGAGAACTCTCTGTTTAGTTCTGTACCAAATATTTGTTTTCTTGATATTCAATTTCTGTAGTTCTTTATATATTATAGAGACTAACACTTTATCTGATATGTAATTCATAAAGACCTTCTCTTTTTCTGTAGCCTAATCTTTGCCAAAATGATGGTGTCCTTTGCCAAATAGAAGATTTTCAGCCTAATTAAGTACAATTTATTAATTGTTGGTCTTAGTCCTATGCAAAATGAGGCCACAACATAAGGAGGAAGACAACGCACCAACTACACATCTTTTATTATCAAACAAATCCTCAGTGCCAGGAATAGGTTGCATCTTGTTGCATTAGTGGCCAAAGATATCACATAGAACCCCCCCCCCAGCAACGTCACGTTGCCAAGGCTATTGATTGTAACCTGATGGTAACGCCCTATTATTAAAGACATAACTTATGAAGAATGGAAACAGGCAACCTCGGGAGGTAGGAGGTTGAGGGGACCCTCCAGAATGCACAAGAGACCTGGGAGGTGAGAGACTCTCAGGACTCAAAGGGAGGGATCTTAGATGAAATGCTAGACAGTAGGGAGAGGGAACTTATAGAGCCCACCTCCAGCAGGAAAACAGGGCATCAAGTGAGGGAGGGAAGGCCATCTCACAATCACAACGCTGGACCATAATTGTTCCTGTCTGAAAGAATTACAGGGATGGAAATGGAGAGGAGCCTGAGGAAAAGAAGGTCCAGCAATAGGCCCAAAGAGGGAACCAGCTCAAGGGGAGGTTCCAAGGCCTGACACTATTACTGAGGCTACAAAGCACTCACAAAAAGGAACCTAGCATGACTGCACTCCGGAAGACCCAACAAGCAGCTGAGTCAGAAGCAGATAGTTATACCAAACCAATTGACAGAAACAGCTGACCCCTGTTATTGAATTAGAGAAAGACTGAAAGAAACTGAAGAGAAGGGCAATCCTATAGGAGAACCAGTAGTCTCAATTAATCTGAATCCCCAAGATCTCTCAAACACTGGACCACCAAACAGGCAGCATACACCAGCTGATATGAAGCCACCAACACACATACAGCAGAGGACTTCCGGGTCTGTGTTCATTCAGAGATGATGCACCTAACCTTCAAGAGACTGGAGTTTAGAGGTCAGGTAGCATGGGGGTGGGGGACATCCACGTGGAGACAGGGGGTGGGGAGGAGGTATGGGATGTGGAACAGTAAGAGGGTGGACAGGCAGGGGAAAAATATGGAGTGTAAAATAAATAAATAAATTTTTAAAAGTTATAATTTATGTTATCAAACAGAATAGTTGAGATGGCACCTAACTAAAAGCTTTATCCTTACTGACTAGCTTTCATAGTACTGGAAGGTACTCTTCACACTTTTACAGGAAAATAGTAACTACCAATTAAATATCAACCCAGCTATAAAGCCTGTGACCTACAACAGCAACCTGTCTGCAAAATACAATGGTCCAATAGTGGCACAATGTTATGGCAGTAACCAGTCACTGTTTCATTGGCTTTCAGGCCAAGTCCATTAGATGAAACCCATACCTGACACTGCTAAGGGGACAAGATCCTGAGACTAGATAGGTCATGGGCCTAGAGGAAGACCTACTACTATTAATCTCCTAAAACAGCAATAACGGGGTTCATAATAACATATTGCTGTACCCAGAGATCAGTGACCCACTCAACCCTCACAGAGAACCTTTTTCTTGAAGTACATGGGACTTAGTACCAAGTCCCACGACTGCACAATGTCTGTAGAGTGAGACGCTTTGGAATAATCATTCCAAAATAAAATATCTTCATCAAACCCCTACCCTTAAGGTTTGAGGATCTACAGGGGAGAGGAGGCAGAAAGCTTATAAGAGCCAGCAATGGTGGCTAACTTTAAGGAAACAGTGTTTTCTAGACATAACAAGGACTCATGTACACATGAACTCATATAGACTGTGGCAACATGCATAAGACCTGCATAGGTTCAAGCCAGCTAGGGTCCCACCACTAAGATGGGGAAGAGAACACAGGGACCGGTCCCTATCTAGGAAGTTACCTGTAATCGATGTATTGATGTCTGCTGGTGAAGGGAAAGTAAGAATGTCACTGGGTATGCCGAGTTCATTCCAGGGCACGACTGCCCAGCAATACAATACAAACTCTGTGTGTGTGTGTGTGTGTGTGTTTGTGTGATTGTTTTGTGGAGTTGTTTGTTTGTTGTTTGTTTTGGCATTGTTGAATTTTTGGTTTGGGTTTGGGTTTGGGTTTAGTATTTTTGTGGAATGTTTTTGAAAGTGAGGTAGGGGAAAAAAACATAAAAATATATTTAAAAAGAACAAAAAAGTTGGGTATCGAAGGAAGTGGGGGAGGGCCTGGGAGGTGTTTAGGAAGAAGGAACACGTGGCTAAAATATATTGTATAAAAACATTAATTAAAAATAGATCAAAGAAACTGCAAAGATTATTTTAACCAACCAGACCTCCAGTAAACCACCACCAACCCAGAGAATGGAAATAATCCTGTATTCTCTGAAGTATCTGAAGGCCTTGCATACTTTACCCTATCCTTAGATGGAACTTCTAGAATTCCTGGCAAGTGTTACTGGCTCAGGGGAGATTCATACACAGTTCGATGTATGGCTAAGAAGGGCAATGGAGCTCTACAGTCGGGAACTAATCAAACCTTGTGCTTATCACTTTGCAAACGGTCTACCACAGTGTTCTGTGCCTTGGTTTCCTCATCAAGAAGAGTAGCATCATGGAGTTTCCAGAGTTGTAGGAAGGAGTAAGTAAATAACATAGCAGATGCACTTGGGGCAAAGACAAGATAAATGCCAGTTGTTATTAGCCGGGATGAGGCCCTCTTAAGATGCACCTGTTTATAATTTCAGTGGAGATAGAAGGTCTCCATTTGCCAGTGCACACAACTGCCTTCACCCCTACAGTCGCCCCTGCTGTCAGAAGTTGCAGTGATTTGGAACCTGCCAGACAGGGCACTGACCTTTTCAGCATCAAGTTTAATTAAGGCTGGCAAGTAGCTTAAGTGTGATGCTTTATGTCTTTCCGTGTAGTTCAGGGAGAAAGACTTATTAACTCATTAAAATGTCTTGTTAGTTATTTTCAGCTGCTCAGAATGACTGCGTCTCCCAGCCAGCTACTTATTTCAGAAAAGACCTGAAATAGAATCTGACTTTATTGACTTCCCAGACTGGAGTCTGCATGGTCACACCATGTTGATTCAACATGAGGATAAAGTGAAATCAACTAGTAAGGGAAGTAATGTATACTGTCCTGCTTCAGGAATTGCGCAGAAGGTTGCCAGTGTGCCACGGAGAGCCAGTAGCAGGCTCACTTTTTATCCTGCTTCTTCTTTCTTTGAGGTGGAGTCGACCAAGGGAGCTGAGCAGCAACTTAGGGGAGTCAGCTCTCTCCTTCCCATCATGTGAGTCCCAGGCCATCAGGCTTGGAAGCAAGTGCTCTTACCCATGGAGGCATCTCATTCATAGTTTGGTCTCCAGTCTTCATGGTGTTTTCTGGTTAGATCAGAACCAGGACAGCACAATAGCCAACCACAGGAGCTGAGAAATGTCAGTCTTTAAGTTACTAGTCATAGGACATGAAGCAAATTATTTACTCCATGTCTCACACACTTCTAGAATAAAATAGACTTGGACATAATGACAGCCCTTCTCCACAGGGCTTTTGTAAGACATTTAAAAGAAAAGGGTTTAAAAGATAATATCTATCAGACAGTGAAGGAATCACATCGATGCTGCCATTAGTGTGGTTGCAGCTGTCTGTCATCCTTCAAACTCATTGTCACCAACCTTGACATTGTTGTTCCAAGCTCCTGCAAAGCAGGGAGGGACCTACTGGTCACTTACAGTGCCAAGCAGAGATTGATATTCAATAGAATTCTTTTGATGACAGATAATGAGTGGAAAACTTACACACACACACATATATATATATATATATATATATATATATATATATATATATATATACTTTTTTAAACTCTGTGTGTGTGTGTGTGTGTGTGTGTGTTGTGTGTAGTGTGTAGTGTGGTATAGGATACATGTGTATGTGAGTGCATGAGTGGTTGTATAGTATTTATGTATGTATAGTTGTGTGGTGTATGCATATGTGGTTATGTGCTATATGTGTGTACAGTGTGTACATGTGCATGCACAGAAGGCAGAAGACAGTGTCAGATTCTTTGGAGCTGAAGTTACAATGGGTTGTGATCCTGAGGGTACCAGGAACTTAATTCCAGTCCTCTGTAAGAACACCAAACCCTGTTTTTTGTTGTTTTTGTTTGTTTGTTTGTTTGTTTTTTCGAGACAGGGTTTCTCTGTATAGCCCTGGCTGTCCTGGAACTCACTTTTGTAGACCAGGCTGGCCTCGAACTCAAAAATCCGCCTGCCTCTGTCTCCTGAGTGCTGGGATTAAAGGCGTGCCACCACGCCCCCGGCTTAACACCAAACACTATTAACCCCTGAGCTATTCCTCCAACCCAAGACCTAGTTTTTGTTTTGTTTTGTTTTGTTTTGTTTTAACACATTAAAGTAAGCAGAGTTTATTTCCTCAGCAAACAAGTTTCATCTTTTGGTTTTTGGTTTAGTATTTTTGTGGAGTATTTTTGAACACTCCGCAGCTCTGCCATCATCTGAAGCTTTCTACTTAGGACGATGTCCTGCTTTCCAGGGTTGAACAGTAGAAATAAGCTGAGGGTGACGGCCCCTGGCCAGAGAGAAAGAAGCAATCTCTGTGGCAACCCCAGACTCCTCCTCGGGAATCTCTGAAGAGTGGGTGTGGCCGGCTGCGGTATTGAAACAATCCCAGTGGAGCTCAGCATTTGATTCCTAAGGGGGAAAGATCAGCATTGCTGCAACTCTGCCACCCAAGGAGTCATTCATCTGATCCCAGCTTTGCCTTGTAATTGCCAAGTGTGGTGCTGAGGCTGGGGAGCAGCTGCCTCTGGCAACTCCTTTGGCTTTTTCCTGGCAGCTGGAAGCACGGGTACTCTGAAAGGCAGAGAGCCCAATGACAGTTTAAGAACGACTGTGGTGAACATGCTGTGGGGAGAGACCATGACCACAGCAACTCTTATAGAGAAAAACATTTAATGGAGGCTGGCTTAAAGTCCAGAGGTTTAGTACACTGTCATCATGGCAGGAAGCATGACAACACGTGGGCAGTCATGGTGCTGGAGAGGTAACCAAGAGTTTTACATCTGCATTGGCAGGCATCAGAAAGAGAGAGTGGATCACTGGGCCTTGCTTGAGCATCTGAAACCTCCAAGCCCAGCCCAAGTGACACACTTCCTCAACAAGGCCACACCTTCTAATAGTGTCACTCCCACTGAACCTACGGGAGCCATATTCATCCAATACACCACGCCTGTCAGACTGATCAAAGCTCACAGAGACAAATGTTTCATTCTCCCCAGAGGTGAGAACTTCTCTTTCAGCGGGTACTCTTAGGAGTGTCTGCAACACTAGGGTCTAGATCCCTCTTTCATCTGGGAGTTTACCTAATAACCTATAAGCAGAATAAATCTACATCTCTCCAGCCAAGGAGTAAAGACGTGGCCATTACTCTAGCAAACTCAAGAAGAAACAGGTCTTTGTAGAATATGCCAAGGCCCAGACACTTAATAATTAATACTGAAGATGAAGAGGAGGGAAAGACATCAGGTTTCTTTCTACCATGGGTTCCCTCTAACAACACTGCTTTAAGAACTGAGAATTTTGGAACAATCTGATAATAGACACCTATAAATAGCATGAAAAACTTGGTATTCACCCTATTTTTTTCCATGCATGTATGGCAATGAATCACATGTATGCCTGGTACATACAGAGGTCAGAAGAGGGTGTCAGACCCTCCTCAATTATAGACTGTTGTGAGCCACCATGTATGTGCTGGAAATCAAATGTGGACCCTCTGTAACAAGTGCTCACAACCCTTGAGCCTTCTCTCTAGCTTGTCCACCCTAATCTTTTCTCATGAGAAATAAGTTTATGAAAATCAAAGTGCAACACTGCCACATGCAGGTCTCAAATTTGCACTACTGGAGAAGTAGAAGAATTCCAAACTGGAAAAGCAGTCGTTATATAACAGTCATTTCGTTCTTCAAGCTGAAGTGGTGGGTGTGGCAGACAGGAGATCTGAAAGCATCGTGTGAATGTTGTGGAATTAAACTCTGTTGGCCAGGGAAGAAGCTGAAAAGCCTCAACTGAGGCCCAGATTCAAACCACTGATGCAGAGAAAGTCAGAGGGTCCAAGAGCAAGTATGAATCCTTACAATACCAACACACATACCTCTGGGTGGTCATTGAATATACAGATGAGATGCAACACATGAAGTTGTATGTAAGGCTACATGCAACTAAGCATTGCAGAAAAGCCAGTGCTGGGCCAATGAGGCAAAGCATCAAGTCTGTGCGGTGGAGCCATTATTGTGCTTGGCTCTCTCGTGCTTTGGCCCATTTACTCTCTCGGATATGTATCTTCTCATCAGCTGCCTCTGATTCAGCTACAAATATATGCCCCCATTCAACTATTTGTTCGAGGACACAAGAACCTGAAACCCCTCTACAGGTACCCTGGGACCTCAGATGTCAACAAGAATCAGAACCATAAAACATCTAGGGCTTTCACAAGATGAAATGGGAAGCCTCACCTGAGAGAGTTCCAGAAACCAGAGTATGAGGGGCATCATGCAAATAACAAATACACAGATGAGCTCACGATTTTAAAAGTGCAAACTGCAAGGGCAGGTTCTTCTGCAAAGTCAAATGCACAGGCAGGAAGCAGAGACGATCACTTCAGAAGTGTGTTTGTCATCAAATACCTAAACATATGAAGTTCTATGAAGTGATTGTCAATATGATTATCAACTTGACAGGCTCCAGTTTCATGGAGGAGACAAGCTTCCTGCAACACCTGAGATTCTGAGGACAAGCTCAACCTCTGGCCGTGAGTATGCTTGAGTTAACAGAAATGAGAAGACCCACTCACCTTCTTGCAGTTACCCAGCTAAGGAAAGGGACAGCTTTGCTTTAACCAACTTGTCTTCTCAGTTGGCAAGTTTGCCATCCTGTTCCTGCCACCACTGCTTGCCTCCTTCCCTGACATCAGAACCCAGCTTCACAAGCCTTCCAGTGTAGACTAAATATCAGTGACCATTCAAGAATCCTCCAGGCCTTTGGTGCCAGATTGAACCATAGAGGTCCTCAGTCACATGGGCTTAGCAGTCCTGGGCTGCCAATGTAATTATAGACGTTGTTAAACTACCGAGACTGAATCCATGTAAGCTGCCCTAATAAATGAACATTTAATTTGTACTCCTTCAATCAGTTCTATGTCTCTGGAAAACTCTGACCCATGCATGTAAGGAGGGATAGGAATAATAATGTCAGAACAATGTCTAAATGCACAAGAGAACAAATTTAAAAGAACCAAATAGCATCTCTGGAAATTAAAATTTTAAAATGTAACTTTAAAAACCAAAACTGGAAAAAAAAAAGTAGCAGATTTAACGAAGCTAAAGGAAGACACGGGGAACTGAAGATGTGATTACCTATAATTCAACCTGCAGAAAAGGGTAGAAGAGATCACAACTGTGCATAGGAGTCACATTCCAATATGTGTTTGGACAAGTTAGAGGGGAACATAGACATGAAGGTGAGACAACATTTAAAACAACACCTAATAAAGACATATCTGGCAGCACGTTGGTCATTGAGGCTATCACTAAACAAATTAACTAGTACTTTATTAACGACTACTGTCAGTGTGATCCAGTTAATCCAACAGGACTCTTGGTTTCTTTGCTATGTTTTGATAAATTATTAGGAGCCCTACTCCTGTACCCTTGCTGTGAGGTTAGTAGTCACATCTGCCATTTTCTCACTGTGACACTTTCTCGTCATCTGAGGAGACAGCCTTTCCTCTTTGGTAACTATTAGTCCACAGCACGTAGAGATTAAGTGAAAGTTCAGCTGCTGTTAATGACATTGCTCTGCTTTTAAAAGAGTGAAAACTTCCAGTGCATGTGTCTGTGGGTGCAGCCCACCCATTATGTGGCCCACCTTGGCCAGTACTTCATTTGTCATTTAGTTCCCAGATGTCCCCTTTTCTCTAAGGGATCATAATTAGAATCTGGAGAGATGGCCTAGTAGCACGGTTTCTCTTTCAAAGAACCCAGGTTCAATTCCCAGTGCCGACATGGCAGCTCGTAACCATCTATATCTCCAGCTCTAATCCATCTTACACTCTCATCTGGCCTCTGTAGGTACCAGGCATAAATGTAGGACAGAGACAGTCTTACAGGCAATACTCTGCCTTAGTTAGGGTTTCTATTGCTGCAACAAAACACCACGATCAAAAAGCAAGTTGGGGAGGAAAGGGTTTATCCAGCTTATATGTCCACATAGCTGTTCATCACCAAATGAAGACAGGACAAGAACTTAAGCAGGGCAGGAACCTAGAAACAGGAGATGATGCAGAGGCCATAGAAGAGTGCTATTTACTGGCATGCTTGCCCTGGCTTGTTCAGCCTACTTTCTTATAAAACTGAGGACCGCTAGCCCAGGGATGGCACCACCCATAACTGGCTGGGCCCTCCCCCACTGACCACTAACTGAGAAGATGCCTTACACCTGGATCTCATGAAGGCATTTCCTCAACTGAGCCCCCTTCCTCTCTGGATTACTCTAGATTGTGACAAATTGACACAAAACCAACCACTACAGCAACCATACATATAAAAAATTTAAAGAGCTTACATTGAAAAGACTATCACTTTAAGTCCTCCAAACCATTGTTAATGTGGAACCATTATCCACATTAAAACAGTGATCAAAAATCATGAGCCTGGCTCTGTCATGTGCATGGTTCTCCAATGTCAATTAACATCTTCAAGTTGCTTTGGGGAAGGATTAGGACATTACTAAGACACCCAGCCTTGTTGTTTTCAGATCTTCTATGGGGATCTTCTCAGACTTTTCAGTTGAGGGGACTAAATGTATTTTAGGCTGAAAACAATCTGACTCCGAAATCTCAGGACTCAAACCCAGCAATCAAGCTACTCGGAAAGCAGAAGCAACAGAATAGAAAGTTCAGCATCCACAATGTAAGTTCAAGGACAACCTGAAACACTCAGTGAGGCTGCTTCCAAACAAAGAGTCAGACGGATCTGCATCTATGACTCAGCAGTAGAGCGGCTTGTCTGGTACAGGGTAAAAATATTTTGACAGTGAAGAGTGGCACCTCCCTTTAACTTTCTGCTCGGGAATTCTTCCTCTGTCAGTGATATATAGATAGATTTATTTTTAAGTGTTTTCACTCGTGTATGTGTATCACATGCATGCCTGGTCCCTGTGGATGTCAGAAGGGGGCTTTGGATCTCTGGACCTGGAGTTATGGATGGTTGTCAGTTACCATGGGAACGGACCAGGATCCTCTGTGAAAGCAGTTAAGTGCTTTTAACCACCGAGCCACCTCTTCAGTCTCTACTCCATCAACAATAAACATCAAGAAACACCTTTAGTGGTTTCTACTCTATCTTATCTTTAAAAATACCAAATTCTGGGTCTTGACTCAGCAGGTAAAGGGGCTTGCTGAGAATAGTCCAATCCTCGGAACCCTCATAAAGGTAGAAGGACAAAACAGACTCCTGAAAGTTGTCTCTAACCTACATGTGCACGCGCACATACAGAGGAATGAAACCTTTAAATTAACATGTTTGATGGACCATCTTTACAAACAACAAATCAGAACTCACAGGAGCCTCCCTTAACAATAATTAACGCCATTTGGCTTCTGTTGGCTCAGTGTTATTCTGAGGCCCTGCCATCTTTATTGCTGCTCCAGAAGCATCTTCTTCCCATCCAGCCGACAGATACAGCCCAGCTTTCTGTGAAATCCTGAGCCTCCTGAGCACTCATCACCTTGATAAACAGTCTGTATTCTAAGCCCTCCAAACACCCTACCTTATACAGGGAACTCACTTGAGCATTCCTGCATCCATAAACCCTTGGTCCCTTCCTCCACAGTCTACCACACCAATCTGACATAACTACTTAACTCACACAGATGTTGCTGGATATCAGGGTTTAGTGGACATCTCCACAGAAGTTCTTCAGATTTTTAAAGGGTTGTGAGGTTGATGCAAGGTCTTACTCTATAGTCAAAGATATAAACTTGGCTTCAGCTTCATTGAGATCTTCCTGCTTCCCAAGTACTGGAATCACAGGAATGAGCCACTGTTCTGGGCTTCTCACTTCAATTATTGAAGCATATTCAGAGTTATCTAACACACTAGTCTATCTTGTGGCATGTTTTCCTGCATGCCTCCAAATCTCAGAGAGTCTGCAGCAGCAAATACATCCCTATCCCTCCCAATGCATCAGAGTTAACAACCACAGAAGACAGTCTGCAATCACAGGCTGTAACCTTTCAAAGCATCATATATCCCTGAGGGCATGATGTGTTATTTGGCTAGTAAGTTATCTAACGTTAGAAGCCCATCTGAAGATCTACTTCCAACACCCTGGTATCTGGGTTCCTCTATTTTAAGTTGAGTGTTCTATTTGCAGAACTGAGATAAATGTTCTCATATAAATTTATGAAGGGGTATCCTTAAGAACTATGAGAGAAGCAGGAGAAGGAAGATGGAGGAAATCAAGGATATAGGTCAATTGAAAAAAAATCACGTTGGGCTGTATGCACAGAAACTCTGTTACAAATGCTACAGCAATGTCAGGTTCACCTGAAGCAAAGCACCAATATCTTTGCTTCCCATGCCAGTCAGCTACTGGGTGCAAGCCAGTAATGAAGGCATGCACATCCTGGTCATGAAAATATCCCTCTAATCTCATGTCTAAGAGCTCAGTGTTCTCAGCAGTTGGTGGATGGATGCACCAGTTAGTCAAATGTACATGGAAGGGGCAAGCATCCCCAGAGCTGGCCCCAGGGCCATGAGTCAAAGCATTGGGAAATTCACACGAACTATTTACAGTCAAACTGCAGCCACAAATATTTTATATCAAGACTTGTTGTTCTAGCTGGTGTGAAACATGCTGGTACATTTACAGCTTCAAAAGCATATGTTGGAAATGGAAGAAGCCAAAATGCAATTAGCAACGCGTTCCGCTGAAGGAGTTACAGCAAACATAGAAACAGAGGGAAATATTAGTGATAAGAACAGAGGAAGGCAACTAAACAGAAGCAAGTGGTACCCACAATAAAAAAAATGCTTCCAAACTGTATTGGGGCTAAGATATATGTCAATTGGTAGAGTGCTTGCCTAACGTGCAGGAAGCTTTGGGTTTGATGCCAGCACCCTGTAAAGTAGGCATGATGGTACTACCCTGTAATACCCAAGGTGGCAACTGGCATCATGAACCAGGATGGGCAATGTGAGGGTAGAAGTATGTCTTCCAAGAGCAGAACATTTGACTTTGAGAAACCAAGATGCTTCGCCAAAAGTTGGACACGGAGGTCTGAGTTCCCGAAGAGCAGCCCAGAAGTCATGGTGCATGGTGGGTTGTTAAGGTAATGAATGAGATAGCTCAGGGAGATCTCAGTGACTCAAAGAGGAGGAAGAGAAGGGAAGAAATGAGCAGAGGATCAGGAGAGTCAGTACAATCCTAACTTTTCCCTGTAACCAAGAGGAGCAGCTTGTGGGAACAGATGAGATGGCTCAGCAGGTTCAGGAGATGGCTCACTTGCTGCCACCCCTGACCTCTGACTGACCCCAGAGCGCATTAGGTAGGAGGAGAAAAGCAACTGCTGTGCATTGCCTCCTGACTGCCATGGTCACTGTGGGGGGGGGGGGCAGGGAGAGATAAATACATTTTAAAGAATAAAATAAAAAATTTTAAAGAACAATAATTTTTGCCAAGCAGGATAACTTATGCTTATTGTTTCAGCATCAAAAGCTGAAGCAAGTGTATAGCTGTGAATTTGAAAACAGCTTAGCATACATGAAAGTTTCAGATCACCTAGGATTATAGACTGAGATCCCATTTCAAATGAATAGTGGTGGTGGTGGTGGTGATGGTGGTGGTAGTGAGGATGATGATAGAGCAGGGGCTGAAGAGATGGCTCAGCCATAAGGCTGCCTCCTGCCCAGTGACCCAGATTCAGTTCCCAGCACAGCAACTCACAACCACCTTCAATTCAGGCTCCAGGGAATGTGACACCTTCTTCTGGCCACCCCAAAGTACCTGAACACACATGGCATATACTCAGACAGACACATATACCTACAAAAAAAACCAACATAAATAAACCCGATAAAATAGATGGATGGATGGATAGATAGATGATAGATAGATGGATAGATAGATAGATAGGACAGTGAACAGTGATTGCCTCATCTGATTTTAAACCTACTATTTTACTTTGTGTATTTTTTGTGTGTTTTGTTTTTTTGTTTTGTTTTGTTTTGCATTTTTATGTCACTTTCCTTACTACCAAACCAGTGTGTTAGAGCAGTCAAAAGTGCCAGGCATTCCCTTTATCATTTGTCTTCTTAATGAGAGATTGAGTTTGACGACTGAGCACTGGAGAGCCTGTGTACCAATTTAATAGACAGAAGCCCCATTAGAGAAGGAAAGCGGTCCACTCAGAGGCCTGCAGGAGAGGCACACGTTTGTTCTCATAAACAAGCAGAACACACCAGAGGAACTCGAGCTAGGCTGCTCTCTACTATAGACGTTCTACTGGACACCCAGCCCGCTGTGGGAAGTTTCTGACATTGATTAACTGTGTCTGCAAATCGGTCTGCCTCTGGCAGTTTAGACCCCTGCTTCCCCTAGGGTTTGCAGTTCTCCTCCAGTAGAATGAGCTAATGTATCCAAGGGGTGCTTACGCTCCGGGGTCATGGTGTTCAAATCATGGAGATTTAGTGCTGCACTGTTTTTTAATCGTAGAGGGGAAAACAAAACTATTGAAAAGATAGCAGTGAGAAGTCCCACAAACTGAATCTCGGTGAAACTCTTTGTAAAACGATACATTTTATTTCTGTGGTTGTCTGTATACAAAATACACGCCATGAGCATCACAAAAACCTTGGAACCTGTGGTTCTCTAAAAATATCTCGTACAATAAAGAAATGAGCTGAATGTCTACATGCGTCTGGACCCCTATCTATCCCGTTCATGGAAAATCTACAAAAAGGATTCACACATGAAATATTAACAACACGGTATCACATGGGAATGCTGAACATGGATGTTAACTACATAAAGCACCCATCTACTCACAGGACAGGACAGGTGTACGAGCACTTTAGAACGTGCTTGGATACAGAAATAAAAGCCACCTCCCATAATTTGATCAAAATGCATATTTTTCCTTACATAAAGGCATTCTAAATATAACAAATGCTACAGAAACTCTGAGTTTAATTTAATCTCTATATAGAGCATGAGAAATTAGCCATTACTATGTGCGCGTTAGCAATGTTGACTGCAAAGAGAACAGAAAAGCAACAGAGCTTCCTGCAATCCTCTAACGCTGACCAGAACCCCTTCCCCCTCCTTTTTGACAGTAACTGAAACAGTCAGTTAAACCATGCGCTTCAAGGGGGTAAGGCTGCGTGGAACTCATTTGGTCACATTTTCAGAGCGAAGCTAGGCAGCCATTGGCTCCCGGACAGAGCTCCACTGGTCCCCTCAGGGTTTATAAGTGTTTTTTAATTAATATTTTTAATTCTTTCCTAATTGCACATCTCTTTCAGGTGTTGACTCTTCTAAAACAATGCTGAATTTCTTGCTCAACATTCGGGGACATTGTTTCATTCCCCTCCTGACTTCCAAACTTGATGGGACAAAATATACAACGCAAAAGCCAGACCTGTCTATATACCAGGGTATGTGTCAAGCAAACGCCTTATGTTTATGTTGCCTGTCATCAGTTCAGGCAACAAGGTGAGCATCTCTCATTTTTAAAAATGTAACTAAATCTAATTTTAGCATCTCTTTTAAATGGGTCTCTTATAGCTCACACTGGCCTGGACCTTACTGGGCAGCTGAAAATGACCTTGAACTTCTGACCCCTCTGCCTCTACCTCTAGAGCACTGGGGTAATAGTCATGTGCCACCATGCTTACTTTAAGTGATGCTGGTAACTGTCTTATTGGGGAGATATATTGTATCTCTTGGTCCCAGTAATGCAATATTAACGCTGATATAACAGTAGTCTCTTACTATTTGCTCTCACACTGTTAGCTCTGCTTCTCCCCATTCGAGAGCCTTACTCTGTGCAGAGCAGTGAGGAGGTCCTTCTTAATGCCTGAGAGTGTACGAGCGTACCCTTGGAAGTACTGATAGATATGTGCACTGGGTGTTATGCTTCCTTCTGATTGGCGCCAGTTCAGATGGGGAGTTTTCTCCTCACAGATTAATTTACCCTTTAACTTTGCTTTTGCTGCTTTAACAGTAGCAGTAAAAATGTAGAGTTGATTCTTTACAAGACACGTTAGAATCACAGATATGCCTTCTGGTTACATGGTGAATATACCTTCCTATTTCTCTGTGGTGGCAAGTTTAGCTATAGCTTGGGGTGGGTACGTAGGTAGATTTCTTGGTTGGTCAGTTGATTTTGGGGGGGGGGACAGGGGTCTCATGTTACCTCAAGCACACTATATAGCCAAGGATGACCTTTAATTCTTGATTTACCTCCTGCTCCCAAGTTGTGGGATTACAGCATCTGTGCCCGACAGCAGCCACAGCTTTAAGCACATTATCTTCTCTAAACCAGTGAAATTCATCCTTTGTGTATAAGGCAGGTCGCCTGAAGAAAACAAAGCATTTATTCTTATTTATTTAACTCTGTGTGTATGTGAGTGTGTGTGTGTGTGTGTGTGTGTGTGTGTGTGTGTGTGTGTGTGCTGGGGACGACTTTGGTAAATTCATCCTTTGTGTATAAGGCAGTTCGCCTGAAGAAAACAAAGCATTTATACTTATTTATTTAACTCTGTGTGTATGTGAGTGTGTGTGTGTGTGTGTGTGTGTGTGTGTGTGTGTGTGTGTGTGTGTGTGCTGGGGACGACTTTGGTATGCACATGTCACAGCATAGGACTCAGGCTTGTTAGCAGGCACTTTAACTGCTGAACCATCTTGCCATCCCCCTAAAGAAAACTGAGGTTTCTAGTGTTTCAGCCCTGCCCTAGGACTACCCTAGGAAAGATACCAGCATCACTTCTGATGTGGTAATGTCATTAGACACCACACAAGAATTCACCCTTTAGACTTTAACTGGATGCATGACCTTATCATGCTCTTCCTATGAGTCTGGCATTCCGACCTTAAAAAATAGAATGCAAGAAAAATGTCTTAAATAACAAGTATTCCCAGGGCCCCAGGAAAACACAGAGAGTAGGGGGCTGCCCTGTAGTCATGGTAACAGGAAGTTGATGGGCATGCAACAGTGGCTTCAACACAGGCCAAAGCATCCAACACATCCCTCTCATCTGAAGGTGACTTTAGTCAAAGTCACTTCTAGACAAGTGCAAAACTACCAATGTTCCAATTCCATCAGCAGATGATCCTAAGTGTCCTTAAAATTGAAATGTGGCTAAGGCATTAGTGACATAAAATTAAAACTAAGAAGTTGAAAAGAACTGACACTTCAAAGCAAGGAGTTGCAGGTATATATCCAGGAGCCTTCATTATGAATGACACATGACCCTTCACCAAGCCCTCATTCATATGCTCTATGTGTAATTCCCAAATTTGTCAGTAAGTCTCACTTAACATGTGTCCCTAGTCTGTCATTGGTACCCAATTTCCACAGAGGAGACCAACACTTTTGAGAGGTGAACTGAACTTCAACTTCTATAAAGGTCACCTTCACAGTTAGGCCTACAGTTTTAGTCCCCAGTAAAGGATTCCATGTTTGGCTAGACAGTATATGGAGATAGTTGTGATTTGAGTCACATGTTTGGGTCCCATGCAAGTACAGAAGAAGTAGAACTTTCTATGTTGCTATGCCTGTAACCTTCTTGAAATGTTAAGATCTCAGAGTTTGGTTTTCATGTGAAGTATCAGTGTTGTTCCTCATTAAGACAGCTGGCAAGAGAGCCCACAAAACCCAAGTGCCACAGTGAAGTGAAGGAGCAGGGTGGGGGGGGGGTGCATGCAAAGAGTGATGCTTCCTTAAGAAGACACACCCTTCATGGTGAGAAAGAGAAGCAGTTTGAGGCTAAGTTAAAACTTCTTATATTCAGCTTTTGTAAGATACTTGAATCTTCAACCCCAGATGCTGGAAAGTCACACCAGAAGGAGAACATCTCTGTTTTCCTAACAGTGCAAGATAGCTTCAGGCAGTCCGTGTGTGGTAAAAGTAAGTGTGCACAGAAAGCACAGCCCAGACTGTGCCCCAGTTAAAGCGCATCCTCCTGGATTCCCAGGCCCCGTGTCATGATCTCCCTCCAAAACTGTGATGTCATAAGCTCTCTTCATAGTTTCTATTTATGGAAGAATCAAAATAGCTTTGGGGGAAAATACATCTATTTTCTACATTACTTTAGTATATATAACTCCCAACTATTTTGTTCCCAGATGGTTGGTTGTGAAATCTAGACGGGAAAATAGACTTACAATAGTAATGAATCTTACAAAGGCACTACAATCTAAAATCTTCCAGTTTGCATTTTCTGAGTAAAAATATATTCCTTAAAGTGAGAAAAACATGTTATTTCTGTATTTATGTGGAGAGATATCACCTCTACTATGATCATCAAACTAACATAATTATCTTTTCCTTCATCTGAACCTCAGTTGATCTATCCACAAACTGAAATCAGGAGCTATGGAAATATTTATATATATAAGAGAGAGAGAGAGAGAATCTGCTTGAAAGGCTAAAATAGTCTAAAAGTCTGCTTGAAAGTCTAAAAGCTTAGGAGATACATGTCCGGATGGATGGACAAACAGACAAATGGATGAGTAGATGGGCAGATGGACATAATCTCTAAGCAACCATGACAGTCATTTCAGCAAAGAGCAAGTAGCTAAGGAATTGGATTGCCATAAACTGTTCTGCTTTTGCTTCCTTTTCTGTTCCTTTGTGTTTAATAAAAAGTTCATTTTTTAAATCCTGAAAAGAATTTAATATTAACCAATATTGGGTTTCCCAACAGCACATAAGAGAAGGGAAGGCTTTGTTCCTGGTACAGACACAGTGAAAACAGACCAGTGGGAAAAAACCACAGGATGCCTAGATCATACTTTCTGGTCCTGCCTGAGAGTATGCCAGTCGCATCCAACACACCTGACATGAATCACCAAGGCCCTCTAGAAGCATTTCCTCTGACCAGGTGACACCTTGGGCCGTGTTTTGACTTTGCCCATGGTGGACCTTGGCTGGAGGAAGAAAGGAATGTCACCAGCTTCAGAGTGTTCAGATCTATTGTCATCTCCAAATTATCTCTGAAACTAAATTGCAATTTGTTCAATCAACAGTTTATTGCTTCAAGAACATAATACATGTTTCTCCTATTACCAATTCTTTAAACGTCTATACATTCCTAGATAAGTGCTTTAGAACAAGCTGCCAGTATTCTTGCTTCCAAGTCTATAATAAAGTATCTAATGGGAGCTAGCCCATGTCTTTCCCCTTTACAAACACAGGTAGCCAGCTGCTGTCTTAAGGTGCAAATTCCCTCTGTCTCTCTTTTGTTCTTCTAAAAGAATTTTTAAAACACCTATCATAAGCATAAGTTATTGAGTTACAAATGTCCTAACCCTTCCTTTCATGTAGCTACTATTTTTAAAATGCAATAGGTAGGCCTCCACCACATTGCCACATTCTACATGAAGAGATGCTGTGCTCATTATTCAAGTATTACGTATAGCTCTGCATCCTCTCACACCGTTCATATTCCCTGCTGTAAACCATCTATGCCACAGCAGAGGAGGCCTTGTTTGCTTCATTCTCTTCATTTTCTTGAGGGCTTGTGACTGTCACTTCTGGTCTTGGTGGTCTTTGAGCATCCAAACCAGCCTGGAAGAAAAATAGACCAAACCAAAGATAATTAAATAATGTTTATATAAATGTCCCATTTAACCATATAAGTAAGTATTCAACTACAACCCATCCCTTGACTTCCCTTGTTTTTAGTCAGTCATTTCCCCCAAATTGCTACTTTCAGCTCTTTAGTTGCCTGATACCTCACGTGACCATACTCCAGTATATGCTTTAAAAGCACAGACAGGCAGGATGTGGAGGCATATATCTGTAATCCCAGTACTTTGGAGGTAGAGGCAAGAGGATCAGGAGGAGTTCAAAGCCAGCCTCAACTGCATAGCAGGATTGAGGCAATCCTGCTTTAAGGAACTAAAACAAACAACTAGATGAAATGAAAGCACAGACTCATCTCTTATGCTGCAGGGTTCTTTTTCTCAGTCTCCCTCTGCATCTCTTTCCATTTTTCTCTTCAAATGTGTGTTTGTACTTATCAGTTAAGTGTTTCCAGAGGCAAGGGAGGCAAGAGCATGTCCGTTTCACCTCCATGTCTCACTAGCCCAGTGTGCTACCAATGACCCTCTGCCTTTGGTCTTCCACCAGAATGCAGTTTCAAGTGCCAAAGAGTATCAGTGTCTGACAGGGAAGGGCAGAACATAAAACCAAAGCAAAGAGGCAGCTGTTCTCCAGGAACAACCATTGTCCCTTGCACATCCCCAGTTACCAGTGACATTTATCACATTTATAACTCATCTACCCATTAGGCTGCTGCTGAGGTGTGAGATGAGAGCTGGCTAGTTTGAAAACTAGAGTCCATGAAATTCTGGAGGCTTCATAGCCTCATGAGGGGCCCTCAGTCTTACGGACAAGGGCAGCTCCTCGTCACTAAACCCCGTTTTCATGACTTATGCTAAGAAAAGAAATATAGAGTGTATATGTATGTATGTATGTATGTATGTATGTATATATATATATATATATATGTATGTGTATATATGTGTGCATGCAAATCTATATGCATTAATGTATGTATGCATGTGTACATACAAGTATATATATGCATGTATATATAGATAAGCAAGTATGTATATATGTACAACTATATATGTGTATATGTAAGCTTATGAACGCATGTATATAGATATATGTATATAGATATGTGTGTATATATGCATATATATACAAAGGTATTTCACATATCTGTAAAAGTATATATGCTAGTGAATATGTGTAGATGTGTAGATGAATATATGCCTACATATGCTTATATATATGCATGTATATATGCATGTATATGTGTTTAGGTATGTACCTATATATGTGTGTGTTTGTATATTACCAGGTCTGCATTTTATTTCACATTGCTTCCCTGCGAGGTATCTCAAATGATGTCTTGAATATGATATAGCCTCCTAATGTTAACAGACGGCAGTTGCTATTGTATATCTGTCTTCTATTTCCTGCTGCTTCCTATCCTACACCGTCAGTTTGCTATCATGGATTTGGTGTCTGGGTTTGGATATTTTTATTTGCCGCACTGCACAAGAACTGTCACATGTGACAAAATTTTACATGTAAACTGAATTTTTAGTCATTTGTGAGTAAAAAGTCCTTTTATAAAGTCCATTGTTAACCTCTAACTTGCAGTACATATAAGTTTAGATAATCCTACACTTGGTATACTTAAGTGTGTGTGTGTGTGTGTGTGTGTGTGTGTGTGTGTGTGTGTGTGTGTGTGTGTGTGAGGGCAAAGATAACATATATAATCATTGCAAGAAAGGAAAGAATCAAGAAGAGCCCATCATCTTCTGAGTAACTGTTCCATCTTGGACATTTGATTGGTCCTTAAAGTCTCCAATGAGCCATTTATCTAAACACCAAAAAATTGACTTCACTATATCACATACCACAGACTTCCACGCTTCAGACCCTTACCAAGTTATATAACCATGAACTTAAGTGATGCTTAAATTTCTATCAAGATTCCTCAGGTGTTGCTCTCCTCCAGCCAGCCCAGGGCAGAGAGGGCTGACAGGTAGCTCTCAGAGCATGGGAGCAAGTACAGTCAGATGCTGAGAAGAGGGCAAGTCCTGAACTTGTGTCGACGATGCCCTATAGCCCTGGCTATACTGGAATTCCTGATGTAGTCAGGGAGAGCCTTGAATACCTGGAGATCTTCCTACTGTACCTGCTGCATGCTGAAGTTAAAGGTGCACTGCCACACCTGGAAGAAAAGTTATGCCTAGCAAGCCAGAAGCCCTGGATATAGATCTCAGCACTGTGAAATCATGATCTAAGAAAAGGGTGGAAAGAAGGATCCCATGGAGGAAGTGAAGTTGGTGTCTGGGGTATTGAATAAGAACAGACTGTGTCCTGCTGGCTCCTCTATATTCTGAGAGAACATTTGGTATGGAAACTGAAGGAGTTTATAGGGGAAAGTGCACGAGAATGTCGAGGTGAAGCTGGGTTCCAGAAATTCTCCTGCTGCANACTTTTGAGCAGCCACTACATACTCCTAGCAAACATCTGGCTAAACTATTATCTCCACAGAATTTCAGATCTACACAATGTAATCTCAAAAGACAAAAGAAAATAAAAAGCTAAACGATTATTGGGTGCTGGGGAGTTTCCAGGGATTAAGAATTCTGACTATTCTTCCAAAGGATCCCCATCCACCACATTCACATGGTTGCTCACAACCACAGAAGTTTGCAACTCCAGCCCCAGGGACCAGGGATGAAAACACTCAACCTCCTAAAGCAAAATAAAAAAAAATTTAAAGGTAAATCAGTATCACCAAAAAAAAAAAAAAATTCTATCAAAAGCTCACATTTTTTAGATTTATTTATTATTTTACATAAGTACACTGTAGCTGACTTCAGACGCACCAGAAGAGGGCATCAGATCTCATTACAGGTGGTTATGAGCCACCATGTGGTTACTGGGATTTGAACTCAGGACCTTCAGAAGAACAGTCAGTGCTCTTACCCGCTGAGCCATCACACCAGCCTCAAAAGCTCACTTTTCTAATTTAGATTTTAAGTTAATTTATTTTAATTGACAAAAGTATGCATGTTTATAATATAACATGTAATGTCCTAATATATATATATACATTGTGGAGTGGCGAGCTTGAATCATTATCATCAACATTACCTTTTCAATCAGTAGAAACAGAAATACTCCCTTCAGATCTTCATGTATAAACACGAACTCTTAGGAAGCGTCACTAGGCTGGACAACACAGCTCCTGAACTTATTCCTCAGGATTGAAATTTTCTGTTCTTTGGCCACCATCTCCCCAGACCCCACCCTCAGTCCCCATTAACCATCATTCTACCCTCTGCTTCTATAAAGTCAGAATACATTTTTATACACAGGAGCTCAGCTCATACAGTATTTGTGTCAGGTTTGTTCCACTTAACATAATGCCCTCTGACCTTCTATGTTGTTGCAAATTATGGGAAGAATTTTACAAACCATGTATTTTGTGAAGTCTAACTAGGTCACACACTGAATTAAGCTGAACCCCTGGAAGATTGCATACTAGGATCTTCCTACGGAGCTGCACTGTAGAAATGCACTTTGCTTTCATGCTGTAAGCTTTCATTAAAGGCTACAACAGGGAGGAGCTTTGTGAAACCTGCTATTGTTGCCATATACACAACCAGGAGGACTATACTGAGCTCCATGTGAGAAATTGTGTTCTGTATGTGTTACATAGCCTCTGTGAAAATATCACCTGGAGTAAAGATGGCATGCAAGGTATGCCTAGTGTTTTCCTGCAGATGATAAAGATGCTTGCAGGAGTATAGGAAGCAGATAGCTTTGGCCTGACTGGTAAAGCTTGGCCAGCAGAGCACTTTACACCACTCTGCTGTTAAACTTCCTCTCTCTGGAGCTTTGCACTAAAACAAACCAGTAGTGGTACTGGACACTTGATTAATCTACTTAATGCTGGCTAAACAACTAGACTTTAATTTCTGTAAGTAGCAAAGAAACCCCTGGGAATGTCTAAGATGTTCTCTCAATTAGTTCAAGGTTTCACTAAGCTCAACCCCATTTTCTAGTTTGTTCTCTTGTCTTAACCTGCTGGGTGGGTGGGATGGGAGAGTGAATGAATAGATTGGTGGATGATTAGGATGGGTGGATGGGTAGGTGGGTGAGTGGGTACATGAATGGGTGGGTACATGGATGGATAGATAGAGGACAGAATGAGAAACAGATATGCATGATAGTGCTTATTAATCAACGGAAACAAGTAAAAATTAGGATTAATTAAATGGTGCTCAGCATTTCTTCCTCTATGATAAGGAGTTTTGCTGCAGATTCTAAGTGTTTGACTAATTTCCTAAATATGATTAGCTACTATTCTAAGCACATTCATGTGTGTGTGAGTATGAGCACACTCATTTATGCCCAAACAAGCTAAAAACAATACAAGTACCTCATCTTGCCCACTGTTGTCTCCTTCAGCCTTTCCTTTCTCGTCCACTGTTGGTTGAAGCTCCTCGGCAGCCTGGTCCAGTTCCTCCCCATTCTCTTCGTCCGTGCCACCATTTACCCGAGAGGGGCTTGCCTTCTTCTCCCCGTGGTCTGGGATTTCCTCCTCCTGCTCATGGGCATCAGCCGCTTTACTACCCCCTCTGTCTTCAGTCTCACCATTCATTGCTGAAAAGTCTTCCTTCTGCTTGGCATCTTTGCTTGTTTTCTCTCCATCTTCTTCCTCATCAACTATTTCTGCTGGCCTCTTAAAAAGCAAAAGAAACAATGGGTAAAAGGAGTGTAACGGGGCTCTTCCATCACACACCATAGAACTGTAACTGGTACATTACAGTCCAGTAAAACCGCACAACTACGGAATAGTTTACAGGGTGCCCCGTGTTTATGTTCGCTGATCATCTGCCATAGACAGCCTTTAAAATCCACACACCTTTAATCCCAGCACTCGGGAGGCAGAGTCAGGCAGATTTCTGAGTTCGAGGCCAGCCTGGTCTACAAAGTGAGTTCCAAGACAGCCAGGGCTACACAGAGAAACCCTGTCTCGAAAAAAACAAAACAAAACAAAACAAAACAAACAAAAAAAAATCTTCACTAGAGGATCCCATGAGTCTGGGCTTCTTCCATGTTGCAGGTAAGACAATGAAGGCATAGAAGAGATCCTGCCATAGTCCTGATGGAGCTATAATCTGAACTATGTATGCTATGGTTTCAGTCATAATCCATATGGCAGACAGGAAACCAAACAGCAGGGTCCTGGAACAGTGGCTGCCTTTATAATGTCTGACCCAGAGGAGCAAGCCAGGTTGTGACATGGTACTGTGGGGACTGTCCACCCAGCCTACAGGGGAGGGAAGTGCACCAGGATGTAAACTGGGCTTTTCTAGTGGTTTTTGTTGTTGTTGTTGTTTTAGGTTTCCACAATGCCTCAGAGTTGAGAACTTATCTGTAGATGAAAAATTTTAAATTCTATAAACTCATATAAAACTTGTATACTGTTAATGATGCCCAATTCCTGCAAAAAGCCTATTTTTCTACTTCTAGTTTGCCTATATGATATTAAGCATGCAGTTAAAAATGAAGAGAAAAATGTAGTGTTCCTTAGGGACGGGAAAATCACAGCATGTGTTTTCATACCAAGGTTCGAGTCCAGCCCCAGCACTCAGTCTGGCTACCTGGGCGTTCTGACTAGGAGGATGTCCACAGGAGGCAAATACCAGACAGAAGCCAGAGCTGGGAAAGGTGTGGATCCAGAGACTGAGGATGAGCACAACTCAGTCTCCACATGGCAGCTTCCATCTCCTCCCCACACCCTCATCTCCTCTCTCTCTCCACAGAGAGCAAACAGAAGGAGTCACCGAGACACACACCCTGAAGCCATAAAGATGCACTGGGAAAGGAGAAGGCAACACTGTCATCAAAACAAAGAGGCAAAGGTGGTGGCCTGTGCCTATTATCCCAGCACTCAGGAAGTAGAGGCAGGGGGATCACTAAAAGATTCAGGGCAGCCTGACTTATATAACAAGTTCCAGGCCATTGAAGGCTACATAGCAAGACCTAGCTCAGAAAACATAAAGAAAATTAACAGTAATAGTAATAGTAATAGTAATAATAATAATAATAATAATAATAATAATAATAATAATAATAACAAAAGAAATATATGAAAATTATTGCTTCTATATATTAACAATGAATAAACTGAAGAGGAAATTACTAAAACAATTCCATGTACAAAAACATTAAAAGGAAAAAAATACCTATAAATTAAATCCAAGAGCTAGAAACTTGTATGTAATGGAAAACACCATGAAATTTAAAAATTTATATTAAAGAATGCAAGTGTGTTCCACACTCATGGTTTATAGCACTTGAGCTCAAAAGGGCAATGCCCCCCAATACAATCTACTGAGTCAGAGTGAGACCCCCTCACTGGTACGAAAGCCAGCACAGAGCACGTCCATGGAACCCCTCTGAAGTCCCGTGTGGCACATCTCTTGTCCTGATGATATGAGTGAGAAAATACTGACACTCTCAGTGCTTACAGGATAGCAAGATGGGTGAGTGTTGAGCCCAGAAAATCTGGCTCAAAGACCTGATATCCCACCTTAAACAGATATCATGAAATAGGGCTGAATCCCTCACTTCCATGCTGCCAAGGGGACACTCATGTGTCCTTCTAGTGGCCAGGGTAAGTGACGCCTGCACCATGCCTCAGTGAGTGAACTGTTTAAGGAGTTAGCAATCTGAAGCCTTTCTCAGAAGCTTCCAATGAGACCTAGGGGTGGGCAGAGTTGTGTAAGAAGTGCTGAGTAGAAACCCAGAAACACTACAGTGCTAACAGCTGAGAAGAGCTGGGTTCCTTCAAAATTTCTCAGACAATAGGATAATTACACACCAGTAGCTTAAAAACTAATTCATGTGCTGTTTGTGAGTTTGCTTTGGATGGGACATATTCCCATATTTTAAGCCTAGGCTGGCCTGTGCTGACAACACCTCACTGTATCAACAACCCCGCCATCCAGGGTCAACAGAAGCCTTGAGCCACCTCTGCACCGTGGGTAACTTCCCGGCCTTGGGGCCTCAATACAATCCTCCTTACATGGGGAGGGGAGTGTCTAGATAACGTAGTCATAAAAAATAGAGGGAACACTCACAATTCAGTTGTTTTCACATGTAAATGCAGCTCTTGCTTCTCCAAATGGTCAATAAAGTCTCTTGAGATGATAACATGTAAGTGGGGCAGGGGGAACCTGTTTCCCTGACATCTGGATTTGTAATTAGTAATTAATTATAAAATAAGAACATGATTCCTTTTTTAGATTTTTTTCCCCTCTTCTTAGTTTTAACCTCTCTCTTTGGCTAATTCCAGAGGTTTAATTTTTCCTCTTTGCACGGGCTGGTGGGCTCCCCAATGACTTAGTGTCTAGTTCTAACTTCGCACTCTGGTCCGCTACCATCATCACCAGCACTGGGGTCATCAGAATTAGGCTCTTGTCTCATTGTTTCCATTAGATTTCCCCAGCATGGCTACTTAGTGATCATCAAATAAAGCCATCGCTGCATAGTACAGCTTAAAAAGATGCAAGATTATGATACTGAAATAGCAATTTGATCAATTTAAATGAGATGGTAACCTTAGTTAAAGGCTTATAATCCTTTAAAATACCCTGAGTCTGGAACAAAACTTACTATTACCATGACACTGCTTTCCAGGGGATGGGGGAAGACAAGACAAAACACCAAACAAAATCCACTGCTCTGACAGATCTGTAATGAATAAGTGAAAAAGCAATGTGCTTTTTTTTTTGTATAAATGCCTTTAAAGCATATATTAAATTAAAAAGATATTTCTAGTGTATACATCAATCAATCCATTCCAGAAGACCCATCTTTACAAACACACACACACACATGTGTACAGACACACACACACACACATGTGCACACACACACATAATTAAAATCTAATCTGTGGTAAGGTCCTGCAAAGAGAGGTACCCTCCTCCATATGACAGCAGTTATCCAAGGCCTCCTTGTGTAGCGGTTTCACCCCAATTGAAGCTTTCACTTCTGTCAAGGGGAGAGAGGTCGGTAAGACTCAAGAAGGTAGCCATACTCCAGACTCAGGAAGCTCAGAAAGTTTTCAGTCCCCGCTGAAGGTGAGGATGGCTCAGACAAAGAGCAGCTGTGCATAGGCAAAATCTCAGTTGGTAAAGTGCTTGCCTAGCACGTTCAAAACCCTGGCTCCAAACCCCAGCACTGAATAAAAGCAGATGTAGTGAAGGGTGCTGTGACACAAGTTTCTAATCCCAACATTCAGGAGGTAGAGGCAGTTCAAGGTCATCCTCAACTATATAGTAAATTTGAGGCCAACCTGGAATACGGGAAATTGTCTCAAAAAAGGAGGGGGGGGGGGCGAATACAAACCTTACACTATTGTATGAACAAAATCATTTCCTCATTTCCTCTTCCTAGAGCTGTATACTTTTTCATTCACATAAAGACAAAAAGTGCCTTTTAGATTAAGCTACTTGGGACTACAAGATGGCTCAGTGTGTAAAGGTGATTGCTGCCAAGCCTGAGGACATAGGTTCCATCCATGGAATCCATATGGTGGATGACGTAACTGACTCCTACAAGTGGTTTTCTGGTCTCCACACCTGTACTGCAGCACACACTTGTCCGTGCACATACACACAAATAATTTTAAAATGTAACTAAAAAGAGATTAAGTTGCTTAGTGAGTGGCTAAAATGAAAAGTGGCATGTGACTTAAGGCCCACTGGGATGGTTAGGTACAATGTTCAAAAGCTAATCAGCCTCCCTCTCGGCAGCACCTGCTAGTCTTTCAAGATCTCTGGCGCACACTTTTGGCAACAATGTTGCAATCTCAAGGCATTCTTGTTTCCAACCTGCTGTCTGCTTCCTAAAGCAGTGGAGACCTAAGCCAGGAGAGATAGCAAAGGTCGCTTCCCGATATCAACAGCAGCAGCTCTTAGGTGACACATCGTTCCACACTGGTGTGGCCATTGATACACAACCCCAGGCAGCATGCTTTTGTTCTCAAAGCATTTTACATTTCACTTCCCAACACGCTAACATGATTATCCCCAAGGTAGAGAATGAGACAGAGGGAAAGTGTCCCAGCTTTCTGGGATGAGAGATGACAGCACCTTTCAACATCTAAAAAGGTAAAGAAACACAAGTTCCCTCTGAACACAGAGCTAGAGCTCCTGCCTCTACTTTCGCCCAGCTTCTCACTGGTGATGCCTGTTACAAATGCAGGCATTAAAAGCTGACTCCACCCCCTCACTCTATTACCACCAGGATCTTTGGGTAGCATGAAATCAGAGATACACTCAGTTTTCTCATAATTTCAGACTAAACTGTGTCTCCGGCCTCCCTCTGCAACTCATAAACTGATGTTAGCCCCTGAACCTGGGGATGGTCTCTAAAGAAGTGACTAAGTCAAAGTGAAGCCATTTGTGGTCGTGGACCCATGTGATGGGTATCCTTAAAGAAAGAGGGTAATTGCAGAGACAGAGGGAAGTTTGAGTGTGGACCACAGGGGGGACAGTCATCTGCAAGCCCAAGAGAGGCCTCAGGACATCCAGATCATCATCTTGATTGGAGATTTGCAGCCCCCATAGAACAAAAAGAGAAAAGATTCCTGCTGCTTAAGCCACTCCCATTGTGGTTCTATGTGTTAGCAACCCTCAAACACTCATCCACTACTCCCTTCCCTACACACACATATACAGAGAGAGAGAGAGAGAGAGAGAGAGAGAGAGAGAGAGAGAGATCCTTAATGGAAAAGGATAAATGGAGCCTTTCTGAGATTGAAATTTAATATGAGAATCCTCTGAGAAACACACACACACACACACACACACACCCTTAGTCCACTCCCCTGTACAAACTGTTCCTTATGTCTGTGCATGCATAGTGCAGCTTTCCCACAATTAGCACAGCCGCTCCATGAAGCTGCCCGGCTCCTCCAGGTGGAATCGCTTACTGCTAGGCCCCTTCTCTGTGTATTTATTGGTTCCTTTAGGACTCTCTAATCCTCTAATTGTAGGTCATACAGAATTAGCGAACACAAATTGCTAACCAGAGAAGGAGCCTCTTCCCGCCTCCCAAATACTGGCATGATTGTGGAATTCTGGGAGAAATGTCAATCTCCTCTGTGGAGACCCGTGGAAATCATTCAACAGAGGCCTTCTCTTATCCATCTCTAAACCCACTGTGGCAGACTAGTGATGATGTTCATTTTAATGAGGTAAAGGGGTAACAATCGCCTTGGGAGCGCACTGATGAAGAGGAGAGAGACACACATTTATCAAGCTCTCTCCTGGTGCCTTGGTGTCATGTTCTATGCATCTCATATGCATAACGGCATTCACATTAACCTTCAACAATGATTCAAGAATAATACTGTTATTATCCTAATTTGCAGATATGGAAGAAGACAGAATTCAGTAAATTTTCCCTACTGCTTCCTGAGATGAAGAGTTTGGAGAGCAAAATAGAATTCCACTCTGAAGCAGTTACTTGCACAACTTGAGCATCAGGTTCCGAGTCAGAAGCCTCAGCACTCAGTACCTGGTAACACTCCACTGCTGACGTCATCCCTAGTGGGCCCATTGGACACTCCACCACAGAGTTCTAGACCACATGAGCAGCAAACCTGGTCTCAAACGTGTCACATTAAAGCAAGCATTCTATGATACAGCCTCTTTAAAAGAAAGTACATTTTTATCCTAAAACCTGTCAGCCCATTGGTTGGGATCTGGAGAAAAATAAAAGGGATGACTGTGGATGGGATAATTTTGGGTCAGGAACACAGACTTGCAAGCACAGTGACTTGGAAACAGTTTTTCCCATAATCGTGTCCTCTACCCAACACTTACATCAGATTTTAGTTGGTTTGTGACTCAATTTTTGAGAAAACAGGTTTTCATATGGAAATCATTTCTCTCAGGGATATACATATCCCGAAATTTCACGACAAGCTCATGCCTATGAGTAATTGCACGATACTATACATAAGGCACAATTGTGTTTCACTGGAGTTTAAGGATTTATTCCTTCTACTCTATTTGAAATATGCATCACATAACCACGTAACCATAAGTGCAGAAGTCACTGAAATTTCTATGGTCCCAGCCTCTCAGGCTCCTTGGCATTCATTCAGAGCACATGAAGTTCATGGATTAAAGAAGTGTACATACTGTACATGTGTACAATCACAGACACCACAGACTTTTAAGGTTTTTTTTATTATTATTTTCTTTATTTACATTTCAAATGCTATCCCGAAAGTTCCCTCTATCCCCCTGCCCCTGCTCCCCTACCCACCCACTCCCACTACTTGGCCTAGGCCTTCCCTTGGACACCACAGACTTTTAAACACAGCACTTTCCATATGAAAATCAACTTTTGACTTTTAAAAAGCACACACTTTATTAGTAGTATATTATACATTGCTTAATATATAATGTAATATATCTTAGTAGTTGCTCGTGATATTTGTTAGTAGAGAAGCTAAAGCTATTTCCTCTTTTAAATGACACTAGCAATGACATTTTGAGTACATGCTGCCCAAGTCTGCCCACATCACATCTTACTATTTAGTTTCTCACACTCTGAGCAGGCACTTGATGTGTAAGAAAAGTTGGGGAGAGTCTGGGGCGGTTGTCACTAGGGCTACATCCTCATAGCGTTCAGGTTTTTGGCTGATTCCCAGCCCACTGAGAAGAAGGTGCCCTCATTTATTGTATTGGCACCACCATCTGTGAGATCTATCTTCAAGTGCTAAGATTTTATGTAAAATACATAGACTTCTCTAGTCCAGGTGTTCTCTCTACCCGCTCTCCTGAACAGCATTACTCCCACCTTGAAAACACCACTGGAGAGAAACTGGGGGAAACTGAAGAGCTGGATCAATAAACATGGAGAACCAGCTGGGCTCCCTGGGGACTGCCTGCCCCCTGCATAGGTAGCGTGGCCCTGTGTGCAGGTCTGGTGCCCGCTGTGGAATAGAAGGTATTTCTGTTCTTTATGGCAGAGGCACTAGCAGTGAAAGTACAGAAATTATCGTGCTTGTTTTTATTTCTGTTCCCATGGAAACTAAAATCATCTCCTACCAAGTTGAATGAGGTATTTGGAAATAATCAGTTTCAATTTTTCATGATAGCTAAGTACTGCTTTCTTGTTCTTCTCTTTCTGGCTTACTTTCATGGAGGAGGGGGAGTGACATTTTCTGAGGGCACAAAGACCACAGAAATGGTGATTATCTGCAGAGGCATGAGCCCAGGTCCAGAGGCTGTCACTGGCCAGCCGATACTCACGCAGGCCCTGGAGAGCTCTGAGCTCCTGTAACACCCATATGAAGATGTAGTTTACCAGAAGTATCTGGGTAGTGTGAGATTATGAAGTCATCATTGGAGGGGGAACACAGTAAGTTTTCTCATTTTAAAAGGAAATGTTGGTTTTCTTTCATTTTCACAGAAATCCCCACAGGCTATGTTTTAATGTTTAACACCACTTCTCTCAATTAAACATAAATCTACAAACATGGATTCACTAAGAGCCCAATTTCTGGTGAGCCCACAGAAGGTTAGGGGTCTTGCTCATCCTCAGCCTGATGCTCCCTGGGTCTGGGATGCTCGCCGTACCAGCAAGAACTTGATCCTCCACACACCTGTGGCTGAGATACAGGGAGCACCACTAAACTTGTAGTTCTAATTCCTTTCATTCTCAAAGGCTGAGTGGCCCTGTGCTCAGAAAGGAGATGGGACCAATTATGGAAAAATCAGACGTTCCCAATCTCTCCACTGCCCTTCATGAGGGGGTTCTAAGAGAGCTAGAAACCAGAAGCCAGCGCCTCTGGACTCCTCCTGTGCCAACAGTGTCAGCAGCACGTGGCGTTTCTGTGGAAGAATAATTCTCTCTAATGAGGATTTTGTTTCTTCTGTGACAAAATGAAAAATTGCATCCAGGTTCCCTTTGGTTCTAAATGTTTTACACTTCTGCTTAGTAAATGCACTTGATTGGAGAGGAGTCAAGGTTATGTTGCTGTATATGAAAAACCGGATACTTGTAGGACCTGCATCTCTCTGGGAGAAGCTGCAGGTAATTGCTAGTTATCTCCAAGAAACAGGTAGAATCAGTGACAGACCAAGCCAGGAAATCCGAGGGTTCAGATTTCAAAACCCCTGTTTTCTGGATGTACTTATGGGCTGGCTATAGAGCCTTTGAAATGGCATTGCATTCTGCAGATGTAAACAGTAGTCACAGCTGAAACTAATTCCCAAGGGGCTGGACAGGCAATATAAAGACTTAACTTGTGACAAGTGTGGGAGAACAGGGAAAACTATATGGCATCCCAACAGTTACAGTATACTCCAGACTGGCCACTAACCACCTCCTGGGGAATCCGGTCATAGGCCATCAGCTCTCCATCCTAACTCCTAGGGAATCTGATCATAGAGCATCAGCTCTCCATCCCTAGCATAGATTAAATGAAGACAGCTTAGGATGAAAGTAACTTCTGGCTGAACACTCTAAGTTGAACATTATGCTTTGTTTTGCCCTCTGACATCTTCCAAATGTCCCTCTGAAGTATCAGTAAAGGGAATTTTTAAATAAACCCAGCCATAAAAAAAGAAATAATAGTAACAAAAATTGGGATGTAATAAAGTCAATGACTGTATGTCCAAAAAAAGATTAGATGTAAGAAAATTCAAACATGCACAAAGGAAAGGTAAACACTAGGTACATGCCCCCTTGTACCAAAGCCAGCTAGAATAAGTCTCTTGGTAAGAGTCCAATGCCCCTTTCCACACCCAGGTCCTAACAGCTCAGAACTATGCTCACACTAACAAAGCAAATACCTAAAGCGTATTCTCCTAAAAATCAGAAGAGCAATACCAAAGTTACCAAAAAAAAAAAAAAAAAAATAGAGAGATTCTTTTTGTAAATACTGCGAGTCAAGCACACTGCCTTGGCTCTCTCCTGCTGGCAAACTCTGCCTATGAAACGTCCTTAGTGATACACACACACACACACACACAGACACACACACACAGACACACACACACAGAGACACACATACACACACACAGACACACACACACACAGAAACACACACACAGACACACATACACACACACAGACACACACAC
>NC_034605.1:28958521-29067017 GCF_900095145.1 Mus pahari | reverse complement strand
ACACACACACAGACACACAGACACACACACAGACACACACACACAATCTATCTAGCACTAAGGCAGAAATCAAAACAGAAAGACAAAGAAGAAACCTCCTAAGAACCACACTCGAAAACTGAAGTTTGAAACAGCAGAGCATCAGCATTTGGAAAAGGGAAGACGTCACATCCGTGAAACAAGACTAGCACACTATACAAAGAACACTCGGGGCTGGGGGAGATGGCGCAGTTGTTGGCGTGGCCATTTCACAAGCATGAGGACCTGATTCAGAGTCCTAGCACCCACTTGATAGCCAGACACATGTGTGTCACCGACCTAGAACTGTGGGCAGGGGGCGTCAGGGACTGGAGAGTCCCTGGGGCTCAGTCATTTAAACTAACGTCCTCCAGGGTTAGAGAGACGCCTTTGCTCAAAATAAATAAATAAATCAATCAATCAAACTTCCAGCTTTCACACGCACCCAAAAGCGCACGCATACAATCGAGTACGTGCAGCACATACATACACACATAGTCAACGTAGGGGAAAGAACATTCAGAAGTATGAACGTGTCTAGCAGTTAATGATATGGCAGCCCGGGTGAGAATACCAATAGGTGGGGCTCAGAGTATAAACCACTGGAAGAGTCCCTGCCCAGGAAGCCCAGGTGCTGAGCTCAGTCCCTAGCAGGGTATATCTGTAGGTGTGACTTGCATTTTGTATATGTGATATAACATATATAAGATACGTTTATGATAGATCCTACTATTCTGAAGTCCTAATCGTCTTTTCTGCTCTGCATCTCTGTGGATTGTTTCTTATCTTTTTAAAAAGTCAAGTTGTGTCCTACAAATACTGAAGTTCAAGAAAGAAGGTTATTAAAGAAATAATTCAACATTTCTTCCAGAACTAGAATCAAATATTTCCAGAAGAGAAACACAATGAGTGGTCAGCAAGCAAGAAGGCCTGCCCCCAAGGAGCCTCCTTAGAAGCTCTGGGAATATCAGGAACAAGGAAATGAGCCCAGCAATAGGGAAGTGTTAATCACAGATGTTCAGGAAAGGCCAAGTTATCAAACTGCCCAACTGCCTTCCTGAGTGGGAAGCAAACTGAGCAGGGTTTTCAAAGGCCTGAGAGGAGTCACGTGACCCTAGCATTTTACACATAGCCATGCTGACAATAAAGTTTGAGTAGAGAAATCAAGGTTATTTTCAGATATGAAAAGCCTCTCACTTGGACTGTAGCTCAGTGGTAGAGCACTTGCCTTGTAAGCAGGAGGCTCTAGGTTCCAAAAGTCTCTCCCACACAATATGCCTCCCGTGGAGGGTTTCTCTGGCTAAAGGAAAATTGGTTACACCTTCATTTTTGTGTGGGGAACGTTCCTATAATAAAAGTTTAGTCAAGAAAAAAAAAAAAAAAGACATGGAATCCAAATACCAAGCAATTCCCAAAATAATGATAAGGAAAATACCAGGCCAATCTGAGAAGCATATGCAGAGGCAGACTCAGTAGCCTCGGTGATCGCAGGGCTTGGGAAAGGGGACAGAGAAAGACTATATAGTCACAAAGCGTGCAGAAGGAATCAGGAAAAGCCAGGCCCACAGCTTCAGTCACAGTGCACAGAGAGCTAAGCAGACAAAAAGTGATGGGTCATGGCCAAGCGAGGGAGACAGGAAGGTGACAGCATAACTGGAGTCTACACAAAGAGCCACCCAAGAGTAACACACAGTGAGGAGAGCCTGCAGATCCAAAATTAAGCCAGCAAATGTTATTAAATTATACTAGAAATAAGGGCAAAAGGTATGCTTGTATATTTGTGTTGACTTGTTACGGCTAGGAGGGAGGAGGGACGAGGGAGGAGAGGAGAGAGGAAGGAGGAAGGAGGAGGGAGGAGGGAAGAGGGAGGAGAGAGGAAGGAGGAGGGAGTACAGAGGAGGGAGGAGGAAGGAGTACTCGAATAACTAGCTCCCACAGTCACTAGGTAGAAGGTTTAATAAACACTACCTAAAATGTAAAAATAAATAAATAAATACAAGATAAATACATAAATAAAGATGCATAATATGTGAAATGACAAGATTATTTTATGTATGTCCAAAGCCATTCATTATACAAACATCTTTGAAAACACAGGGGAAGGGGGTGAGAAGGCTCAACGGGGAAAGGTACTGCTGCCAAGCATGAAGACCTTAATCCCTGGGGCCCACCCACATGGTAAAAACAGTACACAAACAACACATTCACACACATACATATATGCATCTAGACGTATGTGTATATGAGCATATTTATCAACATTTATATATGTACATATGTGTGTGTGCATGCAAATGAGGATGTAAAGTCTGGCTGCCGAGTGATCACCACAGTTATCCAGAGAAGAGCCATGAAGTTCTCAGCCCTTAGCAGGTACCTGATGAAAGGTGGCTGCTGTTTAATGCACACCACGGAGGGGTGTGGTCTTCAGAGCTGCTCTTACTGTTAAGGAGCGGCTGCCACTGGTGATAATCATTCCATACCCTCACTGGCTTCATGCAATGTTCAGGTTAAAGCCATCTAACCTACAGAAGAGGCTCTGACACCGACCCTAGCACCTGGTGCCCACTGTGGAACAAACTCGACTGATGATCCCAGCACTGTGTGGAACAGGGCAGAAGGGAGCACAGAGTAGCCTCTGCCACCGGCTTCTCTCCTCCAGTCCTTCAGTCTCCTGGCGCTGTTCTTGCCCATTAGTTGTTTGTCTCTCACTCCCCTGGCTGCATTTTTCTCAGCTATCTCCACATGTCCAATAAGAAGCCAGACACTGAGATGCAAGGCTGATCCAGTGACATAGGAGATGCCTCCCTGCTCCACACACCTTTCTCCAAACCACACAACACCTAGGCAAACAGATGCCCCTCACAACTGCACGCATTGCTTGAGAAGAGGTTTTGACTTTAGAATATAAATTAGTCTTAGCTTCGACAGCTAATAAATTTTGTGCATACATGATTACTCTTCTTTGTCCGAAAATATAATATTTAATTATGGTTTCACACAAGACTTAAAGTTCTGTTTTCTCCCAGGGAAAAAAAAATAACTACAACTGGGGTTTATGAAAAATTATTAGTGAGAGCAAATCCTAGAAAATAAATTGGATTTTTGAAATCTGTGAAGTTTAGCACAACAGGCTTTTCATTGGGAGGAATGTATGAAGGAAGTATGGAAGAATAATCAGTCTCACCGACACCCTGATAAGACAAACACATGTGGGAAGCTTGCTCGTGGACCTGCCTAATTGTGGAATTTGCTTTTAGAAAAGGAAATAGCACGCAATAGTCACAGGACACATGGCAATTTCTAGTGACCTCTACCTTCCTCCAGAGTCTCACACTGAACCCCAGTCCTCCAGTTATAATTGTAATGATCGTATTAAAAAGTGTAACAGGGAGTCCTTTATTAATTTATTTATTTTTTTGGACACAACTATCAGTATTTTTTTAAGTTCTCCAAGCTATTTCAATATGGAGCCAGGCTTGAAATAGCAAAGTAGGATAATCCGTACACTGTATGATACCAGGTACAATAGTTTGGTTGACAGGCTGCCGCCATATTTATAATCTCCTTTAGAATACAAGTGGACTCCTATGTGTGAACTCATTTTGGTACATACAGTGGGGCTTTCAAAGGTTCACTGTATTATTAATATGAACTCTGCAAAATCTTTCAGTGTAAAAAATAAAAAAGTGAAGGAAAGAGAAATATGATGTAATTCATGTAATTCAAATTTAATAAGGAATTACTGTAAATTAAAAAAAAAGTATGACAGGGTCTAGGGAGTTGGCTCAGTGGGTAAGAGTCTGCTAAGCAAGCATGAGGACCTGATGTCAGATGCCCAGAACCCACATGAAGCAGGGCGGGCACACATGTGCTGAGAAGGCAGGGACGGGTGGATCCCAGGGTCTTGCCAGCCAGCTCATCTAACCAAACTAGTGAACTCCAGGTTTGATGAGAAACCCTGTCTCAAAAGTAAGTCAGAAAACAACTGAGGAAGACTCTCAGTGTCTACCTCTGACCTACACACACACACACACACACACACACACACACACACACACACTGGGGGAGGGGGGGGACTTGCACATATGAGCACACATAAACACATGTATAACTGGCTTACTTCTTGAATTTAGCCAGAATTAACATGTCTTAATTTCTTCTGTTAGCATACCTTCCTGTAATACAAATAAGTACACTGTTCCCCTAGCCTAGGAAAGGAAATTATTATACACAGAGTAAACATTTGAGTTGTGTTTATGTGAGCAGTTCCTTTACAAGAAAGAAGAGAAATCTAACCACAAAAATATTGAAGACCCTGAAGGAGAGAATATCATGGCATTTTTAAAACACGTTTTCTTTTAGAAAATGACTTTTTCCTAAGATTAAAATTCCCAGCCAATGCTTCTTTTTGAAATCAGATTTTGTGAGCTTGTGGCTTGCATCCAGCTCCCTCTGTTTTGTCCTGCTTATTAAGAACATACCACTTCCATATTAAAGAGAGGCAGGTGGATATTTTCTGGAGGAGTACCAAGAAGAACTTGGGGTACTGTATTATACCTCAAAAGTCATTTGACCCCTTGGCACCTGAGTGTAGTGGGCACGGGGGTGGAGAGGGGGGTAACAAGGCCATGACTGCTGGGTTCTGTGAATGTTTAGAGGCAGGAAGATTACCTGGTCCACTGGAACCTCAACCTGGGTGTCTTCATCTTCTTGAACTTCTGCTGCCCCCCTTGTTTCAGATCTCTCTGTTCCAGCTTTGAAAATGCCTTCACCTGTGGAGACAAACGCATGTGAAAAAAAATCAAAATCCAATCGTGACATCGTGTGGCTGAAAGCTGACATTACAGTGAAATACCTAAAGAGGGATATGTATATTTCGGTTCCTCTTACACGGCTAGGACTGAAAGGTCCTGGGCCCTGGTCATTATGCTTTAACTGAGAGGAGGTCTGGTGGTCAGGGTAAGGCTGCCTTTGCCTTGGGAGAGCAGAGCTCTGCTGGAATGGCTGCCTGCTCACACATTGCTGCTGACTGGTGCCATCAGTCGCCAGAGATGGAAAAGCCTCCTGGCTGGACCCCGGTCCCCTCCTACCCAGCAATCAGCGACAACGTTCCCTGTTTTACAATACATTTAAGAGTTTCCATTTCCCTGGAGAATGCTACGCATTCAATATAATACAGGCAAACAACTCTCTCTATTGAGGGTAGGGAAACGTGTTTTTATTGCAACAGGCTCGTACATACAGTGGACTTTTCGCAGCCCTCCAGAAAATCAGCGTGCTTTAGCACTGCAGATTTCTACAGGATTTTTCACAACCTGTGGCTTTAAGCTCTGACAACAGAGGAGACCTAAGCCCCTAGGGATTTAAGCTAAGCTCCTGCAACTTGCTTCCCTTTGCAAAGCAGCAATCTCTGTTGAAGAACTTTTAATGTCTCCCCTCGGGGGGCCTTCCATTCTCCAGTCCCAGTAATCGAATCCTAGAGCCATCTGTCATTCTGTCTGTCTACTTGCTTCCAGACAGATTTAGTGCTTCAGCCACCCTCACAGATGTCTTCCTTGCCTAATTTTTAAGGCTCCCCAGGGATGGAAATGTTACCTCCTTTACTCTACTCCAGTGTCATATTATCCCTGCAGCCTAGAAACTGATCCTGTCCTCTGTAACAAAGGCATGATTGTTAGAAAAATTACTTAATACATGCCGCATGACATCACTCATTGCTAAAGGTCCAAGGTCAACCTTAACTCTACGCAAAATGTATGTTTACATTTGTTGAGGAATAATCGTACATAAGACACCAACACTGTAGTCTAAGATCTGAATGAGACTTAGTTCCTAGGCTGAGATGTAGGTCAGTGGTAGAGCACTCACACTGATGTAATCTGCTCCCTGTGGCTGTTTACAACCCAACAAAGTCACTGAACAGTGCAAAGTTGCTCAGAGGTCAGGGGTCTCATAGGTAAGAGGGCAGCAGCTGAACTGTTTCCTCTGGCATCAGGGAAGAGGGCTGGAGTGGAGTGAAATGTCTACCAGGCTCAACTAAAACCAAAACCAGAAGGAAAGGGGAGGACCCACTGTGATGCTCATTCATTCTAATTATAATCTCATTATAAATGTTACTAAGGTGGTGGTGCTATACATTCTTAGGGAACACGCATTTCTTAAAAGTAGTGTTGTTTATTCATCTTGATATAACATGTATACAGTTTGGGAAAGTTAGAAGATGAAGGAAATAAATCCCTTCCAATACCTCATGGTCCAAACACAGCTACTGCCAACATTTTCCAACACCCTCCTCCTCTTACTCCTCTTTTTCTTCCTTGTCTTCTCTCTCTCTCTCTCTCTCTCTCTCTCTCTCTCTCTCTCTCTCTCTCTCTCTCTCAAACAAATAAAACTTGAAATGTATAAGTCACTATGTACTTTAAAATTATATCATGAGCATTTATCAAGGCATTAAGTGTTACTTGAAAACATTAAAAGTATGGTGAGACTGTGCCATAATTGATAATACAGATCGGATCTTGGAACAGATAGGAGACATTGTGAGAAGTTGGTTGATGTGTAACTGCATTGAGTTAGTAAAGAAATGCCGCTCTGGAATTAGGAAGCAGATTGTGGAGGCTCAGCCCCCGGTAGAGGAGAACCCGGAGGCAAGCGCTACCTCCCTTTCTGTGTACACAGCAGAAGCAAATATCTCTCTTCCGAATCTTGTTTTCTAAGAGTAAGCCTGGAGTACACAGTAGGTTCACAGTGAGCATTTATTGAAAGCAAGGCAAAAAGCAAGCTCCAGGCATATTCTTCTTCTCACATGTCAATCCCCTTCCTGTTGATGTCCCCTCCTCACGTGCCGCTGCTCTAGACACTTTGTGGGTGTTTAGTCCCTCTCCACACTCTTCTCTCTGAGCACAGGATGCAACTGTATCATCTCCCTCTGCAGTATCTCATTGGATTCCCCTCCTGCCTCTTGCTTAAGGAAATCTCACCTTGCTAACTCCCTTCCCACCCATATCTTACCCTCTACGTAATCGTGCCCGCAGGACTGTCCTGTATCCTCGGCCCTCATCTTACGTATCTCTCCTACGTCACGCTCCGTTGACAGAGCCTCCCCTACATCTGCCACAGCTTCACCTCCTGTCCTAGATGATGTACATCAGGAACCCATCATCTCACAGTCTTTATTCATAAATCATTGTTTTGTCTATCAACTTCTATTCCTTACTCTGTTTTGGTCCCTGATGGTCTACAAATCCTTCAGGTGGAGGCCACTGCTATTGTCTTTGCAGGTCCTAGTGCCACAATGGCTGTCTTCAAACAGGTTTTGAGAAATTGTTTGTCAAGCTAAACTGACAGTACCATGTAATATAAGTAATATGCAAACATTAAACTCTGGCCTACAAATGTTATTTGTAATAGAATTTCAATGTGCATATACCTGTGGGGAAGACGAGGTTTCCATGTTGTGTTCAAAAGTAAAACACACACACACACACACACTCACTCATACACACACACACACACACACTCACACACACACACACACACACACACACACATGAATACACACACATATACATATTTTTATATGTGTTCTGTGAAAATTTAGGTAAGTAAACAATACTATGACACATTGTGACTTTTCAGATATCTTTACTGCTATTTAACCTCCTCACTTTTCTCCTGTAGTTATTTCCCTAATCGAAGCTCCCTTCCTGCTGTTTCTCCCTTCCAGTCACTCCTACTCTGTTTAAATGTTCTCCTTGTGGTTTAGATGAATCTCCCCTTCTGGGCTGACAGGCAGGAGAGGTCCCCTTTGAAGCTGTCAGTCAGAATCCTGATGACCAGGGGCCCAGGAGGGAGGCAACACTAGAAGCCACGGATGGAATGCAGGTGAAGACATGGCATGACAGGGAAGACAAATTCAATACTTTTCTAGTTCTAACTCTGCTGTGGATTTGTCTCATGTGGGGAAGGGGGTACAGGGGAGAGGTGGGTAAGTACATAGCAATGTAACTGATAATGAAAGTGTATCATACAAACCCAAGTCCCATGATGTCAGAATGGCCATTCTATCTATACAGAATTTCACTGATCTGTGTACACTTTGAGTTTTGCTAATCTCATGGCATGAGGGTGTTGTTTTGTTTTGTTTTGTTATATAAGTTCTCCAAAATAAAGTTTTAATTAGAAGACTAAAATAAGAATTATTTAATTTGGGCTTGAGACATGGCTCAGTTTATACAAGCACAAGGATCTGAGATCACACTCCATCACCCATGTTAAACAGATTATCAGGAGGGGGAAAAGGAGAGGAAAGGGAAGGGGAAAAGGAAGGGGGAAGAGGAGAGTGAGGGAGAAGGGAGGGAGACAGGGAGACAATGGCAGCAGCCAGGTGTGGCAGATCCTAGAGGCTCCCCAGGGCTCACTACCCAGCTAGTTAGCCAAATCAGTGACCTCCAGGTACAGTGAGATACCCTGTCTCAAAAAACAAGGTGGGTTGTGAGCCTAGCCTTTAACGCCTGCTCCACTATATTCATAGCAGCTTTATTTATAATAGCCAGAAGCTAGAAAGAACCCAGATGTCCCTCAATAGAGGAATGGATACAGAAACTGTGGTACATTTACACAATGGAGTACTACTCAGCTATTAAAAACAATGAATTTATGAAATTCTTGGGCAAATGGATGTATCTGGAGGATATCATCCTTAGTGAGGTAACCCAATCACAAAAGAAGTCACTAGATATGCACTCACTGATAAGCGGATATTAGCCCAGAAACTTAGAATACCCAAGATACATTATGCAAAACACAAGAAAACCAGGAAGGATGACCATCGTGTGGATACTTCATTCCTCCTTAGAATAAGGAACAAAATACCCATGAAAGGATACAGGTACAGAGACAAAATTTAGAGCTAAGATGAAAGGATGGACTATCCAGAGACTCTGCTTGTGGACGTTGTACATCGTGGTGCGCACTAGGCTCCGCACCACGATGTACAACGTCCACAAGCAGTGGCCTAATCGACTATCACTGGGAAGAGAGGCCCCTTGGTCTTGCAAACTTTATATGACCCAGCACAAGGGAAGGCCNGGGCCAAGTAGTGGGAGTGGGTGGGTAGGGGAGCAGGGAGGGGGGGAGGGGATAGGGAACTTTCGGGATAGCATTTGAAATGTAAATAAAGAAAATAATAATAAAAAAAAAATTTAAAAAATGAGTCAAAATAAATCCTATCTCAAAAATAAAATAAATAAAAATAAAAAACAAGGTGGGAAACTCTTGTGAAATGGTGAAGACACCAGACGTTACTCTCTGGCCTCTACATACACACACACACACACACACACACACACACACACACACACACACACACACTATTTAATTCATCCCACAGCCTGGAAACCTTCCAACATCGTTCTGTCATACCTTAGAACACAAATTTCTCACCATGGTGTAAAGAATTGGGATTGGGGGCTAGAGAGATGGCTCAGCGATTAAGAGCACTGACTGCTCTTCCAGAGGTCCTGAGTTCAATTCCCAGCAACCACGTGGTGGCTCACAACCATCTGTAATAGGGTCTGATGCCCCCTTCTGGTGTGTCTGAAGACAGCTACAGTGTACTGGCATACATTAAATAAATAAAATAATTTTTTTATTGGAATTAGGCAGGTGAGCTGCATACGAGTATGTCATACTGTCTCCCTTTCCTGTACACACACACACACACACACACACACACACACATACACACATATACACACTGACCTTCATTCTGTCCCCAACAGAAACCCCACTACCATCGTGTGGCTTGGTACTTCCCACACCCTCTGTCCCTTTTCACTTGATGAGTATTCCTTGCCATTCTGTTCTCAGAGAAGCACCTTCACTGCGATGCCAGCAGCCAGTACAGTGTCTCCTTCTCATTCTCTGCCTGGTGCTCATTTGTTTGCTGACTTCCTGTCCTTCACTTCCTCCCAAAGTAGAGAGCGGGGTGTGTCCACCTCGATCACTTCTGCCTCCATCGATGAACAGAACTCAGCACAGACATCAAAAAAAGGTTGTTGGAATAATGATTGGACACTGAGTTACATTTGTACATGTGAGGAGCCAACCACTTAAAAACACACTCGCTTCATTCTCTGTCCTAACAGGCCTTTCTCCCAGGCTGGCCACACTTGGTAGTACAGCATGTGAATAGACATGGGGTCAAGAAGAATAGAGAGGATCAAAAAGATTGAAGTGCAGCCTAGACTGGGATGGATGAATTATTATGTTAAAGCTTAAACAGTCATCTCCCTGGACCTTGCCAGATGCCCACATCAGAGAACTGAGAAACTATGGCCACCTTACAGTGTATGGGACATAGAAGTAAGGCTTCACAGGCTGAGCCTGGTGTGAATCCGAAGCAGTTACAGAGGAGCATGAAGGTGAAAGGGGGAGTCAGAGAATGGACCAGAAAGTGAGAGAGAACCCAGGTGCTCTCGCTGGCTTTGAAAGCAAAAGGGAACCCTCAGCAAGAACACACAGCCTCTGCAGACCAGAACAGCCCACGATGCAATTCTTCGCTGGATTATGAGCCCGGTGAGTTCTGTGTTGGAAGTCTGGCTTCTGGAACTATAGTACCCTTGGTGTTATTTTGGGCCAAGTGTGGGGCCATATGTTACAGCAGCCAGAGGTAGCTAATGCATCATAGGTCTGGAAATAATGGTCCAGAGAAAAACCACCCTCTTCTAATTCCAGCAGAAACCTACTTTGCAAAGACAAATGCAGGAATCTCAGACCCTCATCTCCATCCACTACCAAGGACACAGTGGACAGAAAACCCTTCCTTGAGCCTCTGGTCCTTTGTTTTCTTCCCACAACAGTGTTGTTACTTGCCTTTCCCACACCTCTACAGCATGCAAATGTTATCACCACTGCCAGAAGAAAAGATGTTCAATATTTTAATATTCCCTCTGCCTGAAACCTTTGTAATACAATCTGTTTGCAGAAACTGGGGAGCAAGGATGGACTCGATGCAATTCTGCTCTCATTCAACTCCTCCTCCCAGGATGGAACTCAGTGCTTGGATACACACCCCACCCGAGTCCAGCTCCCGTCTTCTGTCTTCGTGTCATGAATGGACATTTTAGTGCATAGTACACTGTGAAGCAATAGCAAACATTCCAGGAAAAATAAAATGCTTCCGGATTTTTTCACTTATCTCTTAGGAGGTTGCTTGCCTAAGACACAAAACATCAGCGCTTCTGAGGCAAGGAGAGCATCCCAGGGAGGTATCCATGGTAAGCATGGATCTGCTTCTCCTGACGAAATGGGTAAGGAACACTGGTGAGTCCCAGGCTTCCAGTGACCACAGCTGAGACAAGAGCTCCCCCACAACTCAAGGCCCTTGGATTTCAGCTCATTTCAATCCTTAGATTTAAAAAAGTGATTGAGTAATTGATTAGCTGTGACTCACTCACCTGCCTGCTGGCAGTCAGTCCTCCAGAGCTACTTTTTAACTACTTATTTATTCTCTCTCTCTCTCTCTCTCTCTCTCTCTCTCTCTCTCTCTCTCTCTCTCTCTCGTGTGTGTGTGTGTGTGTGTGTGTGTGTGGTGATTGGGCACATGTATATACAGATGAGCACACACACACAGAATGTATGTACAGAAGTCAGAGAAAGATCTGCTCTATTACTTTCTCCCTTGACACAGGTTCTCTCAAAGATCTTCACACACCACTGAGATTACAGGTGTGCATAGCTATATCCAGCTTTTTACGTGAGCACTAAGGATTTGAACCCAGAATTTCATGCTTTTACAACAAGCACTCTTACTCATAAGCCATCTCCTTGGCCCATCAACAGAATTATTTAAAATTATTCTTAGTGTTATACATCCAACGTTGGTATATTTAATGCTTTAAACAAATGAAATTATCAGGATAAGCTAGAAGTAGAATAATGTCATGATAGCCAGTCCTAAATATTTCACGAACACTGTGGGTATTTGTTAGCTAGAAGCTTTCTATGCGAGGAAAATGCTGACAGCCGTGAATACTTTCTTCCAATATGCTACTACAGTTGCCTGGGAAAGTGTTAAATTTTAATAAAATGTTAAGTTTTAAACGCATCTTATTAAGCCCAGTAGATTACTGGGGCAATGTAGGGAAAGAACAGTTTCTGGCTTTGAGTACATAAAGCAATACTCTAAGGGAAGAACCATTTATAAGGAAAGAGTCCACGCATCACATCAGTCAGCAGAGACAGAATTTACACAAAAATTTACAAGATGATATAGAAACAATTTCCATCAGCTGAATGTTAGTAAAGTACCTGAATATGTGAGATAGATTGAATCTCCAACTGACTCTTCATAAACAGAGACAGTTGACATCACAATAAACTACTGAAAATGAAAACACAGCCAGGCAGGGGGACCAGGAGGAAGCAGTCCCTGTGAGGGCTAGCAAACACGGAGGCAGCAGAGAAGAGAAGACACGCGGAATCACACTTCTGAATAGAGAAGATCGGCCAGCTCTCCTCAAACACATCAGTGGCCACAGTATCCCTCCTCTCTCATATGTATGGCACACAAACGCGCGCGTGCGCGCACACACACACACACACACACACACACACAACTCTAAATAAACATGTCATCACGAGAAAAACTGAAAAAGTCACCCAGCACAGCAAATGTTCTGAGGACGTCTAACTTGGTCGGGGATATAACTGCTCTCAGTCACGAATCTTCTTGGTTATATCATCAAGCCTCATAACGCAGTCCCAAGCTCTCCACAAAGACACGAGCATCACAAGTCCCATTTCCCTTCAGCAATTTGTAAAGCTACTTGAAAATAACTTTGGGAATTTACATAGGCTGAGGTTGAAATATCTGGCTTCTTTCTGCTCCCTGACTCCCACTGCAGGGCATTAACTATCATCTGCTATGAAATTACATACAAATTTGACTATCAGATATTTGCATAGAATTGATTTTAACCACATGCATTTTGTCTTAACTTTAAATAAATGTAGCAAAATATCCTGAGTGTAGATAGAAGGGAAAGATCATTATCACCGATTTTTCTAAAACATGGGTAATTTCACTCTAATGACTACATTTATATTGTTCTTTTTCTATATATATGTTTTTTACATTTTCCTCAAAGTCAGAAGTTTTAAGAATATAAAATTAAAGCATATATTTCTAACATCCACAATTTGTGATGGTTTACTTTATAAGCTATATAATTTTTATACAATTTTTAAATCTATGTCAGATATATGTGACTCTGGATAATAAATTACTTCTGAGTAATTTATTTAGGTTTGCCTAAACTAGCAGCTAGGCAAAGCTTTACTTTTTTATTTCTAGCCTTAAAAAACTACCCTGAAAATCAGTTTCAATTTATCAGAATCACTAAATTGTTCTTCTCCTTCATCCCCAGTAACTGAAATTACCTAGTAAATGACCTAAAATTCATAATTCCTGTTCATAATTCTGGCTGATCCAACTCCCACCAGATGACCTTGGAAATTCCAGTCTGCAAAATACCAATACTAAAAACATTTTGCACTCTCAAGCCCATCACAGCAATGGAGTACTTCCTCCCTCACAGCCGGAACCTATGTTCATAGGTTCGCTTGGTGGTTATGATAAGATGCTGAGCCAGCTCCAGAAAAGTGGACAAGGCCTCCGGGAGAGTTATATGAGAAACTCCATAGCTCAGGGTGATGCATGTGTCAAGCGCTGCTCGGCTGTTAAGAAAGTGTGTAGAGACAGAGTAGGCGTGGGGCAAACAGGAGCTGTGAATGGAAAAGCAAGAAGAACTGGCCATTGGCGGGCAGAGGGAAGCAGTCTGGGTGGCATATGCCAGAGTATCCGAAGGCTGGGAGGCTGGGTGTTTCATTTTAGAAGCTGTAAGTCTCTCACACAGCTGTTGTAATACTGGGGAACAGTAGGTTATATGGCTGGCAAGAGGAAGAGGTAATGTTTTAGAAAACCTGCTGTGACATCACCAAGAATTTGACCATGAAGATTATGAAGAGCAGCTTAGGGGCTTTAATGCAGGGGGCAGGGGGCACAAGTATGTCCTTGAGGTAGGGCTATCTGGACAGACAAGGAAAGAGATTTGTAACAGGCTGTGTGTGGAGGAGGCGGTATGGAAGGTATTACTCATGGCTCCACAGGGTGACAGTTCTGAGTGAGGGGAACGGGTCAAAATGAGATTAGCCAGGCGTGGTGGCGCATGCCTTTAATCCCAGCACTCGGGAGGCAGAGGCAGGCAGATTTCTGAGTTCAAGGCAGAGAAGCCCTGTCTCAAGAGAGAGAGAGACAGAGAGAGAGAGAGAGAGAGAGAGAGAGAGAGAGAGAGAGAGAGAGAGAGAGAGAAGATTAGGAAGGTAGCCTGGAATGTGGGTCTAATGGGAGCCACCTGCATCAACCTGCAAGAGGCACAGTGGTGGGATGGGTAGAAGAACTGGCAAAGGAGATGAGTCACTACAGGGAGAGCACAGAGCTTCCAAATCCTAGTCTGCATGTAGTACCCATCCTGAGCTGGGGGAGGGGGTGCGTACTCACCCTGGGGGACCAGTCCTGTCCGGATACAGCAGGTCTGGAAGAAGGTAGCACATACAGGGTCAACAGACAGGACCCACCCTCTAGAAGTTTTAAAGATTTAATTCTCTCATCATGCGGTGTGGGGCGTAAAAGAGAGGAAAGGTTGGGAGAGTCCTTTAAACCCAGTGCTTTGTGGCTGGCTGTGTTGTTCGTCAAGACTGCATAGTCCGCGGAAGGGTGAGAGTCTGGAAAGGAGATGGCAAGTTCTGATTTTGACATCCGATGCTCCTGCTGTGTCAGGGTGAATCCTGATAAGCCCATTGTGTTGAATATACTGTATCTAGGTGCATTTGATGTGCGTAACCTGTCGAGCACCATAGCACCACAGTGCAACCACTCCCTCGTAATCTCAGAGTGACTGGGAGCAGAAAATTACAGTGACGTGACACAGCAAGGCAAGAGACAGATGCACTGCATACTGTAAGCGTGGGAGATCAAAGTTCAAAGACTGAAGTTTAATTTCTACTAAATGTATAGCTTCTGAACCTCTGTAAACTCAAAAAGCCATAAGTCAAGCTATGGTAAGTCTTGGACAGTCTTAGCCCAAGACACTATTGGTTTAAGACACATTGAGAATTCTCATAGAGGATCCAGGTTCAATTCCTAGCACCCACATGGCAGATCACAACCACCTGTAACTCCAGGGCACCTGATGCCCCATTCCGGCCTCCACATCACAAAACACACACTTGGTGCATAGACATACATGTAAGTAAAACACACATACACACAAAATAAAATATGAAGGTAATTTTTAAGGAATCCTCATAGAGGGGTCGGCAGGAGCTAGCTTTGCTTGTACAAGGAGACTTTAACTTCCATCCCCAGCATTGCCAAAGGGGGAATCCTAGTAGCCATGTCCAGTAAATGATTGGAAATATAAATCTCAGTTCAGAGGAAGTTCTAAGATAATGATATAAACTTGAGAACTGTGAGAATACAGTTGGGATCCTGTGAGCCAGCCCAGCCTGTTACGTCTGTGGGACTTTAGCCCGCCCATGCCATATCCAACCTCCAGGCCCAGGCAGGGCCATACATCCTGTGCTCCAGCCTTGCCTGGTGAGTCTTCCTGACCCTAGCCCATCTGCACCCTCCCTAAGCCCCAAACACAACACAAGCAGCAGGTTCTGCTTAGCAGTCCGTGAACGATTTTCCACCATAGACTGTAGCCTGGGACATGAAATGAATCTTGATAAATTCAAAAAAAACTGAAATAATTCTGGGTGTCCCTGTTTACAACAATATGCAATATTGATGCAATAAAACTTAAAATCAACAGCAAACAAATATCTAGTAATTACATGATCTCATGTAGATTAGATAATGCATTGCTAAATGATGAACGACTCACAGGAAAAAAAAATCAAGAAATAACTTTAAATTCCTGGAACTGAGCAAAAGACAAAACACAGCAAAGTCTTTGGGAAACACTAAAAGCCTTGGGTGGATATTCACTGTGGTAAACACCCACAAAAACATTCAGGAAGAGCACACAAAGTGACTTAATGTGACAGCTCAAGAATCTAGAAAAACAAGAACAAAAAAAAGCCCCAGTGAAGTCAATGGGAGGAAATATGAAAAATCAGAGCAAAATCAAACAGAGACAAAGAAAACAAGAGTTGGTCCTTTGTTAAGCAACATCAGCAGACCCTAGCCCAACTACCAAAAAAAGCAAAGCACACAAGTTAACAATGTCAGAAATGAACAGGGAAGTGGTATAGCAGACACAAGAGAAATGCAGACAATCGTGAAGAAATAAGTTAAAAACCTATAATCTACTAAATTAGAAAATCTAAAAGAAATGGGGTAGTTTTTAGATTCACCCAAACCAGCAAGTTAAAATAAGAGAGCAAGCACATACACAAATCCATAAAGAAGAAGGGGGTTGAGAGAGGGAAACCCTCTGACTAAAAGAAGCCCAGGTTCAGATGAATTCACAACAGAATTTCACCAAACTTTCAAAGAAAATCTCTGGTCTTTATACACACACACACACACACACACACACACACACACACACACACACACACATGTGCATGCACAAAAAAAGAGGCTTTCTTTCTACAAAGCTAATATTTCTCTAGCACCAAAACCAGGTAAAGATATGCACACACAAAGAAAAATACAGACCAATGTTCCTGATGAATACAGATACAAAAATCTTAAATAAAACATTTGGAAAACCGAATGCAAGTATGTGCCACAAAGATCGTCCTTATGATCAAGTTAGCTTTATACCAGAGATGCAGGAATGGTTTAACATACATTAAGTCAATACATGTAATAAACCATAGAAAATGGACTCCAGCCAGGGAAGCAAGTAGGCTAACTACAGATCTTCACCTCTTCTCCCTCCAGTCCTTCAAATCCGATCCCCTGCTGCAGCCTCCTTCACACACACACACACACACACACACACACACACACACACACACACCACATCTCCAGTGGATTGCACAGATCTTCCCCTCCCAAGTTATTACTTTATTCCAGCCCCCAACTCCAGCAGGCATCCCCTGGAAACGCTCCAGTCTCACGGGGCAGGGAGACAGCAGCCTAACTGCAGATCTTCATCCCTCTCTACTCTTCCTAGCCCAATGCCCCTCCACATCCCCAGCTCTGTAGCAGACGGCCTGCTGCAGCCTTGCCTCAGTGGCTAACAACCATCTTCTCCTCTGACTCTTCCCATCAAGCATCATGTTATGACAGTCCCCAACTCGAGCAGGCATTCTTTGAGAACCAATAAGACACTCCAGCCAGAAAAGCAGGCAGACCTTCATCCCTCCCTCCTATCCTCCAATTCTAATCCTCCAGTCTCAGCTCCATCCATCTCTGCAGCAGACCACCTGCCGCTGCTGCCTTCCCCTCTTCTCTGCTTCCATCTCAAACCAAGTATAGAACCACAGCAGCAAAAGCAGCCTGGTGTTAGCAAAAATAAAACAAACAAACAAACAAAACAGGCACGGAGCTCATAGAGAAAACAGGAGAAAAGATGCCAAAAATACACACTGGAGAAAAGACAGTATCTTTAGCAAATATGCTGGAATACTGGATGCCCACATGTAGAAGAATGATATTACACCCATATCTATCACCCTCCACAAAACTCCAAGTTTAAAAATGGGCTATGGATCAACAAAGAGTTTTCAAAGAGGAAATAAACATGGCTAGGAAATATCACAAAAAGTATTCGTACTGGCTAATTTTGTGTCAACTTGACACAGCTGGAGTTATCACAGAGAAAGGAGCTTCAGTTGGGGAAATGCCTCCATGAGATCCAGTTGCAGGGCATTTTCTCAATTGGTTACCAAGGGGGAGGGCCCCTTGTGGGTGGTGCCATCTCTGGGCTGGTAGTCTTGGGTTCTATAAGAGAGCAGGCTGAGCAAGCCAGGGGAAGCAAGCCAGTAAAGAACATCCCTCCATGGCCTCTGCATCAGCTCCTGCTTCCTGACCTGCTTGAGTTCCAGTCCTGAATCCTTTGGTGATCAACAGCAGTATGGAAATGTAAGCCGAACAAACCCTTTCCTCCCCAACTTGCTTCGTGGTCATGACGTTTGTGCAGGAATAGAAACCCTGACTAAGACAGTGTTCAACATCCTTAGCAATTATGGAAATGCAAATTGAAACAACTTTCATATTTCATCTTCCCACAGTCAGAACCACTAAGATGGGGAGGGGTAGGGAATTGACAGCAAATGCTGGAGAGGATGCTGGGAAAGTGGAGCCCTCGCTCACTACATGCTGGTACAACCACTGTGAAAACCAGCACGAGAGTTCATGAAAATATATAGATGGGGGGGAGAGGGAGAGGGAGAGGGAGATGGAGAGAGAGAGAGAGAGAGAGAGAGAGAGAGAGAGAGACCTTATAGCCCAGCTATTCCATCCTTGGCATATGCTCAAAAGACTCAACATCCTACTCCACAGATGTGTGTCAGCCATGTTCATTACTGCTCTATGCATAAGTGTTAGGATATGGAAACAACCTAAATGTCCATCAACTGATAAAAGGATAACAAAACTGTGATCAGAAACACATGGAATAATAAGAAACACTGGGAGGACTGAAAAAGCCATAGGGATACATAATATATATATATATATATATATATATATATATATATATATATATGCGTGCGTGATTTAAGTGAAGTTGTACCACTCAGGACAATAATGCTCCCACTCAAGAACTATCTAACAAATCCCTGGTGGCAGCCATGGGAAACCTCCCTTCAAATTGTTTGTAAGGGAGTCCAAGAGATTTCTAAGACATTATAGACTACAGCTCCTTACTTGGTTTCCCTCCTGGAAGTTGAAGGTAAGATCCTATTACTGATGACACCACATACTTTGGACATGAGACTTGAAGGAGTGTTTGGTACTGACCTGAAAGCCACTTCCCTGAGAACTGGGTATGGCTATGCAGACTGCCAAGGCCAGAATCAATCCCTAGGCCTGCTGAGATGTAAAATCTACGAATGACGACAAGGGCTGGACTGCTAGGATAGCTGAAATGCTGAGATAGGAGTGCTTTTATCTTGAGGGTAACCAAAAGCTACCAAACTGGACTTAAGGCCTGGAACTGTAAATCTGTCTAGCTATCTGTAGCTGGAGAGGTTATAGACCTTAAAGGAAAACCTACTATACGCCATTTTAGTAGACCAACATAATTTCTAACTGTATTTGAGATCCTTATGAGCATAGCCATCATCCCTCATTGAAGAAAAGACCCACAGGTGACTATAAGGCAGAGACTGCATGAGCATTGGGTATCAACCCCGACTGGTACATCTATAGTACATCCTAAGGCTAGTGGGAAGTCATGGAAGCAGGTAGAAAGACTGTAATTCCCAGAGTACCAAGAAGTCTCTTGTGAGATAGTGTCTTCTACATATGGTAGGGAAGCTGCGCCCATGAACTCTCAACAACACAGCCTGAACAAGATCAACATAATGACAATACCAGTTGACACACCAATATAATCAAGGAAAATTCCATGTGGCCCCACCCCTAGATGAAGAGCTACAGGTATTCAATTCCTGATAAGAGGGAGGATCAGTCTGCAGGGATAAGATCCCACCAGACAGGTTCTCCAATCCAAAGTGGCCAGCTTTACACACATGTACACATAAGCAGAGCTAAATGGACTCAAGAGGTTATATGTAGACATGTGCACACATGTGGGTATATTTTGTGTACATACAACAGTAATATTTAAAGGAAAGATCATGAATTTTTCGGGTTACAGGAGGGACAAAACAGAAGTATTTACAGTGTTCATGTATAAAGTGCTCAAAAAACAATTATTAACTAATAAAGGAGAATATAGTTGATAAATAAAACCAAGAGTCTATGTAATAGACTTGGGGTAGGAATAGAAGCTAGCTTAAGACCAAATTCAGCCATTCAGCACTGCAGTGGTAGGAAGAAGTTCCCAAGGGTTTAAAGAGAACAGCAAGAAGAGGGGCATGAACTAAACAGGGCTGAGAAAAGAGGCAATGCAGAGTACTCTTTCAAGATTACTGACTGTGAAGCAAAGACAGACCGGAGTCTCAGGAAGCCTACGTCAAGACACCTGAGGCCGAGGAGTCTGGGAGGGATGAGGAGCTAAACTACATCTCTTCTGACTCCAGAGAATTCATCCCAGCATCAGAAAACCGTCGCTCAGCCTGAGTCCCCAGTGTACACGTGTGTCTCAGGAAATCCAAACACTCAAACAATCTCTACTCACTCATGAGCAAACTAAACCAAAGCAATTCATCTCGGAAGGATGAACGTAACCTGAGCTGCATTTTACACACACATACACACACACACACACACACACACACACACACACCATCCCTTCATACAGAGATGTATTGGTGTGTAACCCTGAGCTAACATGTTCCAGTGTATTACACCACAGCAATGCACTGCAGCAGGCAGAGGGCTCAGGGTCAGGAGGAAAAGAGGAGAAATTAGCAGGGTGGCAAAATTAGTACATGGCAAAGCATTCTGCTCAAAGGGGTGGATAATAATCACCTCAGATAAGGAAGCAAAATCTCTTAGCATCAGGAGATTTGAAAATTCATAAGAGAAATCTGGAAAATAAACAGAAGCTAAGGAAAACTCAAATCAGACAGTTTCAAACTCTGAAGTTTACAGATTACTGCAGAAGGTTGAGGTTCTCTTGATGGGTTGTAATTCAGTGATGATTTATAATGATATCTAAATTACATACACAGTGTGGCCTTTGAGAGTTAAATACACGGCTGCACTCTACAAACAGACTGAATGTGTGTGACACTTATTGCTGGCTGTTGTAAAATGTCTTGACAAGAAGCAGCCTAAGGAAGGAAGGGTTTGTTTGGATTTATGGTTGAAGGGACAATGGTACAGTCACCTCAGTGCAGAAGTACAGAGGCAGCAGCTTGTAGCAGGGACCACTGGATCATGGGACTGCTCTTCTACATCTGGGCAGGCCTGTGCTCAGCAGGTACTATAGTACCTTCTAACTTCCTCCCTCCCCTCCTCCCCTCCCTTACTCTCTCCTCTCTCTCTTTCTCCTTCCTTCCTTCCTTCCTTCCTTCCTTCCTTCCTTCCTTCCTTCCGTCCTTCCTTCCTTCCTTCCTTCCTTCCTTCCTTCCTTCCTAACATTCAGTCATAGACTTCCATCTACTTTCAGAGTGCATCTCCCTCTTCAGCTAATGCTCTCTGGAAATACCCTCACAGACATGCCCAGAGGTATGACTCTCAGGCAATTTCAAATCCAGTCAAGGAACACAAACAAAACAAACCATTGCAATGTGTTTTCAAAAGGTATCACAATTATTGCTGAATTGCGACATTAACATTCTAAGGCTTCAGATTTCACCATGAATGATTAGTGACTGTGTGCTTTTAAACTGTGTCTATAACATCAATACAATGTGGTCAGTCCAAAGCAACTGCTTTCTGAGCTGGTGACGGCTGTGACATGAAGTCCTCACTTGAGATGTAGGAACACTGAAAATGAGCACTTCTGAGCAAGCCAGTGCCTTCCACCCAGCCTGGCACGGGTGATACACTGGAATTGCTCATTAGCTCTGAGAAAGTCTTTCACTCTGTGTGTCAGCAGTTCATAGGTAAGCACACTTCTACTTGCTTAAGACAATCAAAGTGAGATCTCTTGAGTCACTGTGTTTCAGGTATTTATGAAATAGCCAAGATAATTTATGGAGAGGATGAAATTTTATCGGAGTTGATGTCTTGCTAACAATATAATTTAGCTCTGATTGGTGGTTAATCTTCCATCTTAACACAAAGTAGAGGTTATAATGCATTCAGTTTAGCATCTTATCTGAATATGCATAAAGTCAAAGAATGGTTGTCAGTGAGTGAATTAGAAAGTCCTTCCATGGGATTTTTTTTCCCTGCCGTATCACCTACCTTGTACAAACTTTTATTTAAAATGGACTGAGATAAGCGCATTTAAATAATTCCACTGAAGTCAATTTTAAGGTGATTACCATGAAGTGGAAGCCCCCTGATGAGGAGCAGCCTGGGGGAGGGGGTGCTGCTTCTTGGTATGTCCCTCAGAGTTGGGGGTCCTCATGTGGTCATTTCTTCCCATCAGCAATGAGAGTGGCTGTTAGAAAGTTCAGGAAAGTTATCTTAAATTCTCTCTTACCTGATAATTGAGAAGGTGTAATTATCTGTTTTCATCTTTGAGGGAAGAAATAGGGCAATTTTTTACTGGATCCTTCTTAAAACTCTGTAGTTTTAAATGTTTCCCTTATGTTAAGTATGGCATAAATTAGTCTTCATTATATTTCATATACTTCCATATAAAATAAGACATATATATGTCTTATTTTATACATGTATATATATATATGTATGTATGTATATATATATATATATATATATATATATATATATATATATATATATACATGACATATATTGGGAGACCTACAAGGTATCTGTTTTCGAGAAGACATGTTGGAAATAGCCAAGAAATGTTTCTCTGTCAGCAACATGTAAATTAGTAGCAATGATAAACTAAAGCAAGAACAATATTAGTCATGATAATAGCGATTAGCTAACAATTACTTGTGTTACAAATATTAACTCATTTTCAATCCACAATGACTTTATGAAATAATTATCACTACCTGCTTTGCACAACAACTTCCTCTGAATTCAACACTCCCTTCCCTCCTGCAAGGAAGGTGGTGTGTTAGACCCTGGAAGCTAAGGAAACTTCCAAGGCTCAGAGACCTCTGGAAGTCAAAGGATGTTCGGGATCCCTCCTCCATTGTGTAACTGACAACTGAGAGAGCAGGGCTGGGCTCTGGGATGGAGCTTCCTGCAGGCTGGTCAGGGAGCTCCAGGGGGTGAATTATCACGCATGTGGGCATGTGGGGAGGAGAGGGCTTTCCAGTGGTGCAGCTGCCCTCGAATCACCCACGCTGCTGTACGTAACGCAGGAACCCATCTGTTTCCCAACTTAGACCTGGGTGGAACTGTTTCTTTGGTCTGTCAGTGGTGCCTTATCTGGAGCTAACAGACATTTGCTCACATCTCCCCAGGAAAAGTCACACGCTCCTGCCTCTAACATGTGAGAAATGGGGATGTTTTGAGTTCATCACCACAGGTGGAAACATGATACATGCCGGGAATCTGACATCCTAGGAGTCTACATTTTTAACAGCTCTCTTTACTTGTGTTACAAGTATTAACACTTTTTGTTTGTTCGTTTTTTGGCTTGGTTGGTTTTGTTTTTTGAGACAAGCTTTCCTCTTTATAGCCCTGGCTGTCCTCTTTATAAACTGGCTTTGTAGAGGAGGCTGGGCTTGAACCCAGAGATCCACCTGCCTCTGCTGGGATTAAAGGCATGTGCCACCACCACCTGGCCACATTTTCTTAGTCTGACAAGCATGACCTATCAATGAATTGAAAGGCTAACTCCATAGACTGCAATTGGTGGGGATGGCGAGGGGGTTTTCCTGGGCTAGCTCCTAAATTACAGATGAAAAGAAAAAAAATCCAAAATGTAATTATGGAGAAGCAACACTGAGGGTAGGGAGCAGTGGGGGAGTGGTGTCAATAATTCTAAACTCATGTAGGTGATGAAAATGAGAGAAAAAGTGGAAATATTCCTTAAAATTGATCAAAATTGTAGGGCTTGGTCAAAATTCTTTGAGGAAAAAGAGAGCAGAGGAGTGTCAATTAGAACATTCTGAACTCAGGAGGGAAGAACGTGTGTTAGTCTGGGGTGTACCACGGAGGAAGCTGGGGGAGGGGGAAGTTTCATCTGTTTTTGATTTCATGGACGAGAAGTCAAGAAATTTAAACATGGGGGCTGGAGAGGTGGCTCAGTGGTTAAGAGCACTGACTGCTCTTCCAGAGGTCCTGTGTTCAATTCCCAGCAACCACATGGTGGCTCACAACCATCTGTAAGGGGATCTGGTGTATCTGAACACAGCTACAGTGCACTCATATAAATAAAATAAATAAATAAATAAATCTTTTTAAAAAGAAATTTAAACATAAGCTTTTTTAAAAAAAATTTAGCCTATTGTGGAATATTCTAACCATCTTTTAGGATAATTTTTCTTCTGGATCAATCAAAATCATACTTTCTCCTAACTTACATTTTTAACTTTTAGGATCCTTACATATAAGGTAAAATGGATTTGCCAAAATAACTGCAATTTTAACACCTCCTGATCCTATCAGTAATCCCAAGTGGGAATGATCATTTCAATGAGGGACGTAAACATTGCATGCACTAGTGCCAGGTATGGGGCAGAGGGACGTAAACATCGTGTGCACTAGTGCAGGATATGGGGCAATCTTCACCTCTTTCTTACTGCCCAAGTGGTGAGCATAGGGTTTAGTTTCTGGGCAAATGCTGAATACCTGCCCCTTCCTTAGACATTCTAAGCTCGTGTGGGCTTTTCTTCATAGAACAGTTTAAACAAGGAGAGAAGAACAGGTTGATCTTTAGCTATAATAGGGTAGCTTGATCTATGTGCAGTAGAGTAAACTAGAATACAAAACTAAAACCATCAAAGCACTGAATAGCTGCTGCCACAATGAAGTTTCAAACTCTACCTCGAAGTTATTTTTATTTTCCATCCTATTAACTTATTTAAATATAGTTTCCCATTTTTGAGCAAAGGCTGATGTCTTTTTTAAAAGACTGATTAAACTGTATATTTTCATATGAGTATATATACAAAAATTGATTTTTTTTCTTCCTTCCAGAAGTCAGCAGCCAAATGAATTTAGCATACATTAATGTATTTCATAGCTGGGTTTAAATGGGATTTGGCAAACTATGTAAGAAAACTTTTTGGGAAATGCTTTTAGGCAAAGAGAAGCTTACAATGTCACTGAAACCGTGTCAAACTGAACTGACTTCATTAAGAACACAGTTTTAAGACTATTCACACAGTCCAGCTTCATCTAAATGTACCACGTGTTCTTTTCTGCATGTTAAGCTAAGCTGTTTGAAAATAGGTGATGAAACCCTGCACAATTTAACCTCCGTGCTTAAAAAGGAGACTGGGGGGAGAGGGAGGGGGAGTGGCACTCCCACACATGGGAGCACAGCTGTCACCTGGCAAACAGAGTGCTTCGAGGATCCTGCCCAAAGCACCCAGAGGCCTTTGTTTTGTACATCAAATATGATATCTTATCTTCCCACTTTATCTACGTCGCCAGTCATTTGTGGAGCGCAGCACCCTCACCTTGACCTTGGAAAGACCTTTGACTTGTCAGAGATGTACATAGCTGTGATTGAATGGCTGAATATGTACGTGTACGACCGACAAGTCCCAAAGAAATGTCTGTGTTAAGTAAACAGTCCATGTAAATGTCTTACACATTCAACTCATTTCCTTGACTTTGCACGCTTGTAAAAATAAGCCATGAATTGTTTAGTTCAAGGATTATGTCTAGAAGGTACTTTATAAATTTCACGTGCGGAGAGTTTTCAGCTAGCGTGCTTATCTATGTATCCACCAAAATGGCCCTTGAGAGGAAAGGAAAGCTGCCCAAGGAGCAAATGGTGCAGGCGCAGTCCCTGAAAGAGTTTAAGAGTAAATTCTGTTCATCGGGGTACTGGGCTTTCCAGCTTAGACAAGAAGCTCTCTTTCCATGATCAATCCACTCCAATGGAGTCCTGCCACCATCTCTCACAGAGGGCTGCAGCCATGGATCATCTGTGGTGTCCAACAAGCTTCTGGGTCCCACCAGCATCCCAAGGAAAGGGGAGGGGTGGAGAGATGAGGGGAGAGGAGAAAGGAAGGAAAGGAAAAAAGGAGGGGAAGGGGAGGGGAGAAGAGAGAAGGGGACCAGAACAGCTCTCCCAATCAGATGCCAGGAACTTGAAATCAGCACATAATCTAAGGACATCTTCTTGGGCTGCAGTGGTACCAAGATAACAGAGACCCCATTACTAGAGTAGCCAGACAAGTGAGGAGGTGACAGGTAACAAAACTGATGCAAAAGAAAGCAGCTGAAGTGAGCGTACAAAGGTCACCGACACACATGGTCAGGCTTGCCTGATGAACAACAATGGGTCCTAATAGATGTCAAGCACTTAAGTACACAGAGGGGATCATGACAGGTGAGGCACAGCAGGAGGTAAGTCCAGTAAGGATGCTAGAAGATGCTTTGTAATCCAAAGAAAAGACTGGTCCTGAAGAGTTGAACCCATAGTAGGGTTTTAATCAGAGGGAGAAAAGTCTGAGATTGTATTTTGAAAAGACCTCACAAGCAGTTTAGATCTGAGCTGTACTGAAAAATATCTGGGAAGCAACAGGTCCCTCTGTGTTAGCCTGAGAGGTCTATGGGCAAGTGATGAGACATCGGTATGAAAGAGGGAGGTGTTATAGATACATGTACCAATGAAGAGATCAAAAATACACAGGGAGAGACATTTGAGAGTGGGGCAGGGGGTGGAGACCAAAGAAGACTGTCAGTGCTCCAATGTGGAAAAAAATCTGTAAAAAGAGTGATGGGCAGATCTGAGCTCTGTACAGGGCCCTACAGAGATAACTCACTCACAGGTTTGTGACAGAGAATAACAACATGTTATTGTTTTGTAACTGAAGAATCAAGGCAGAGACAAGTAAGCATTAGATGAGACAGAAAACTCGTGGAGCAAACAGGACAAGTGAGATGAAGTTACAGGGCCTGCTGGGTTCAACCATGAACCCACCATTGCCTGTGTCTGTTCATTGGAAACTCAAGAACTTATAAGTGAGCCCAACACGGTTAATCCATAGCCATAGGTTACTAAGTAGTATAAAGGTAGAGTTTTCTTCCATGGCTCACAGTAAAATTGGAGTCATTGCCACTCTGCTCTGCTCTATTCTCTGTAGCTGAAGCATTGGTGTGTGTTAGTGTATGTGTGTGCATAACCATACAGCCATGTGCACGCACACATGCATGCATACACACACACACACACACACACACACACGAGGTCTGTATGTGGATGCTTGAAGTTTCAAGATGCCACAAGTCAGAAGGTGAAGGATCTCAGCAGCCCTGTTGGGAGGGCTGTCCTGGGGTGTCAACCGTTGCCAAAGGTGAGCATGTAACAGCTTCGAAGCACCCCCTTCCAGGAGGCCCCTGGCTGCTCTGTGTACTGTCACCAGTCCCTCTTCTTCTATATACCCACTACACCCTGCTCTGCCTCTAAGTAAGAGGTGCCTTATCCGGGGACTATAAAGACTATTAACTCACCTGAGTGTGCATCTCAAAGGAAAGACTGCATACGTCTTGCTCAGCTCTGCGTTCTTAGAACCACTTAGCACCTATTAGTTGTCTTCATAGTCACCTTGACTGCACTTGGAGTCAACTAAAAGACATACCTCTGTGCCTGTCTATAAGGGCATACAGAGAAGTTTAACTGAAGAACAAAGGCTCACCTTGAATGTGGGTGGCACCATCCCATAGGCTGGGCTTCCACACTAAATAAAAAAGCAAAAAGGGGGGAGGGTACTCAGATGTTATAACATGTATGAAATTGTACAAGAACAAGACTTATTATTGTTATTATTATTTATGTTTTTTTTTTTAAGATAGGGTTTCTCTGTGTAGCCATGGCTGTCCTAGAACTTGCTCTATAGACCAGGCTGGCCTTGAACTCACGGAGATCTGCTTGCCTCAGCCTCCCAAGTGCTGGGAGTGCTGGGATTAAAGGTTTGTGGTACCTCTTCCCAGTTAAAACTGATTAATTATTAAAAGCAGAGAGAGCAAGCTCAGGGCAGGCCTTCATTTCCCTCTGCTTCCTGACCACACCTGCAGTGGGGACAGTCCTCCCACACTCCCACCACCAATACCTTGTTCACCCTAATGGATTTTATCTACTCAAACTGAGAACCAAAGTAAACCCCTTCTTTCCTTGAGTTGCTCTTATCCGGGATTCTGTCCCAGTGACAAGAAAGGTAAATGATACCATGTCTGAGTTGTGGCAGCAATCATAGAAGTGGAAAGACCCTGGAGGGATGAGAACTTCAGCCTGGGTTCAAACCACGTCTCGTGGAACCATGTCAAGGAGCATGGCACTAGAAGCGACCTGAAGGGAGGCACTGCTTGCAAGCTATCAGCGTCTGTCCTGACTTCAGGATTTGGGGATTCTTCCCACACCCATATTTGTCCTAAGTGGCCACTGGGCCTATGCATAGCAAACCTTTGGAAATCCATAGGTACTGTGGAATTCCAGGAGCTATTATAGTTTTTAAAATGTAACTAAGTATATAATTTCAATGTGATAAACACACATAATTAAAATGTCAGCAGCAAGAATCTGTATCACCGCATGTTCAATAGCTTATTAAATGTATTGATCTAGAATGGAAAACAGACACAAGTAACAAATGGACAAGTTTACCTGTCCAGAAAAACATACTCTCTCTCTGGATAAACATATTAAACACACACACACATACGCATTCATACCTACAGAGAAAAACATAAATATGTATGAAGATGGATGGATGGATGCTTACAAGGGATTCCTGAAAACTAAATCTTAGCCTCTTTATCCACCATTCTGTCTACACTAATTGGTTCTCCTTTAGACAGTCCCCAGTGTCACCCAGGCATACCCTGTAACTCTTCATTTCAGTGGTATAAAATAACTAATCCTAATCAGCATGGCTGCCTTGGATATGAAATTTTGCCTCTATGGTTACAGACAGACAGACAGACAGACACACACACACACACACACACACACACGTTCTAGAAAATACTTACACATCCATACTTATCACTGTGTTATTCACAATAGTAGAAATGGAATCAGCCTGTGTCTACCAGCAGGTGAATAGGTAAGGAAAATGATGCACAATAGAATTTCACTCTGCAGTGGAGGATAATCATGATAACTAAAGTTTTTAAAATAGTGAGTGGAATAAGCCATACTAAAAAAAAAAAAAAAAGTATTTCTCTTTTTTTACCATATGCAGGCTCTAGACGGTGGTGTGTGTGTTGAAAGGGAACTTTAAGAGGAGAAGAAAAAATCTTAAGGTATAAAAGTAAAGAAGAAAGAATAATGTGCGACAAGAAAACAGAAACAGGACTATGTAGATAGGAAATCAGAACAAGTCAGAAACATGCTGAAAGATGACTGGTTTCCACGTCCCTATCTGCACACAGCATAGAAGGAAGTCAACACTGTCAAGCATCTGTGGTGGTTTGAAAGAAAATGGCCTCCAGAGGTTCATGGAGAGTGGCACTACTACAAGGTGGGGCATGCCTGGAGGAAGTGTGCCTCAGTCACTTCTGCTAGCGTTGGATGAAGATGTAGATCTCCCAGCTCCTTCTTCAGCACTATGTCTGTCTGCATGCCGCCATGCTTCCCACCATGATGATAATGAACTAAACCTCTGAACTGTAAGCCAGCCCCAGTTAAATATTTTCCTTTATGAGAATTGCTATGGTCATGGTGTCTCTTCACAGCAATAAAACCCTAAGACAGAATCCATGGGGAATGAATGAGTCCAATTTAGAATGCTTCGGTGTACTGGCTGGTTTTGTGTGTCAACTTGACACAAGCTGGAATTATCACAGAGAAAGGAGCCTCCCACGAGGAAATGCATCCAGGAGATCCAGCTGTAAGGCATTTTTTTCAATTAGTGATCAAGGGGGCGGGGTGCCAGCCCATTGTGGGTGGTGCCATCCCTGGGCTGGTGGTCCTGGGTACTTTAAAAAAGCAATCTGAGCAAGCCAGGGGAAGCAAGCCAGCATTCCTCCAAGGCCTCTGCATCAGCTCCTGCCTCTAGGTTCCTGCCCCACGCGAGTCCCTGTCCTGACTTCCTTTGGTGGTGATCAGCAATGTGGGAGTATAAGCTGAATAAACTCTTCGCTCCCCAACTTGCTTCTTGGTTATGACGTTTTATGCAGGAATAGAAACCCTGACCAAGACATGGAGGCTTGAAAATCCTATTACATTAGGTAGGTCTGGTGCTCCAAGGAAGGCTGGGAGAGCAGAGACACAGAGTGCCAGCCTGGGACAGAGCCCTGAGGAGAAGGGGTTGCTCAGTGCTGCCCTGTCCTTCCCAACCGAGAGGAGAGAATGGCAGACAGAAACACCACAGAAACTAGGGGAAAGTATGTGAGAGGACATCAGGGTACCCAGGAAACAGCAGTAAAATGCACAATGATTTAGTTAGGCACCTGGCAACCCGGGTGCCTTTTGAAAACAAACATCTATGTCACAGGCAAAGTCATGTGTCATTCAGTAAGCAAATGTGAATGAACGAGACCAACAGGGGCAGAGACTGTAATTCCCAGGGAACTTCACACTCCCTCTGGGCCTTTCAATATAGAAAACGGAACAGAAATATCCATCTGTAAATGTTCTATGCAGGCATTAAAGCATGAAATAATTTAATACAACCACTACTAAGCAATCTGTTGGACCGGAATTCATGATGAATTCTGGGGAGCAGGGAGGATGAAGTGAGATCACTTGTGGGGTTCCTTAGGAGAAGAGCAGAGATGATGAGATGCTTCCAGACCAGGCCAGGTCAGAGCCACAACCACAAGGCCCATCTGCTTAGAGCTATCGTTCTCTAGAGAGCTCTCTGTCATTTCTACGCCAGCTCCTGGGCTGACACAGCAGCTGTCAGGAGAGCAGGGGACAGAATAGGTGCTTGTTGCAAGTACCATCTCGGCTGATCTGACCCTGTTTAACCAGGTGGGGACATGGGAACAGGGACCTCACCATGGCTTGCCAAGTCCTCCGGGGCAGTGCCCCACTCCTGCCACATCTCCCCCAGATGAGCCCACCCTGTGTTTCTGCCTTATTCAAGGTCCTTCACACATCCCACTGAACACACACACACACACACACACACACACACACACACACCATGCAGCTAGCCATATGGACTCTACAGAAATGGATCTAATGAATGGAAATGGGTTCAGCACCTCTGCAATTAGGTGAAAATCAGGGTGCCCATACCCCAGGGGCAAAAGGTTCCCATCTACAGTTGAAAAAAGATGCCTGTGGTCAGCTTGAAGAAATTTACACATTGGCATCTTAAAAATGCAGGCAGTTTTTACAGAATTAATTGGAGAATTTTAGCAGCAGGTGGTGGGGTTTCTTTTTAGTTTGTAAAGGAAAGTCTAACCGTTGTCAAATGGCCTGGGTAGAAGTGGATTATTTTGATTTTTTTTTTCCCCAAGCTCTCTGAAATGAAGCTTTTAATGCCTGCCGTGTAATGGCCTTCTTTTCCCATGTAAATGTGGGATCAATCTAGTTTTAAACAGAAAGATTTTTCTAATGCACCTTTGGTATTTTTCAAGCTGTGATACAGCTGATAAGAGTGCTTATAAAATGTAAATTGGAAGAAATTCATATTTATAAGCTTTTCCATGTAATTTTAGGATGCTGACTTTTAAACATTTCTAATGATGACCTAGGAGAGCCGCACTCTGCACTGACTTAAGCATCCCGACCCCACCCGGGCTGGGCGTTGGCGGAGTCACCATGTCTGGAGGCCTTGAGTCTGTGAGCTGGGAAGAGACAGTGTTGCTGAAGAGGAGAGGAGCCTTGGGTCATCCCTGGGAGAACGGCTGATTTCCTATTAGCTGCAGTGTGCATGCTATCTTCTGGGGCAATTTCAGGCTTTTACACTCTCTGACTTTTCATTTACTCTAAACAGATACTGTGAACCATAGCTCTGCCAGGTAAACACTTGAGGATACGTGGGTTTTCCTTTGCTAAGTCTAGATTGGCTCCCGACAGCTGTTGTAACATTATACTGTGCAAATATGTTATCTCAGAAAGCACAAGTCTGACAGGTACCATACCGTGCCAAACTAGAAGTGCTAACGGAGATAGGAGCCCTTCTGGAAGATTCCTGAGAGGTTGTACCCCTGTGTGCACTTTCGATTTCTGGACACAGCACTATTTGGCCCATGGGCCCCTCCATCTTTAAATCCATCTCTGTCCAGCTGTGAGGTCATATCCTCTTTCTGAATTTCCTGCTTCTGTTCACCTTTGAACATAGTAAGGGACCCTAGGATTACATCACATCCATCGGTCATTCAAGAGTCATCCTCCTAGTTTGAGTCAGCTGGCTGGCAACCTCTATTGCCCCTTGCACGCACAGCATTCACAAGTAGGTCTGGGTTTGGGTGCAGATCTTCAGAGGTCACTACTCAGCCTAGAAAATTCCCAATAAGCCACTCAGGTGGGAAACGTAGAAGGTTTTCATAGCACAGGAGTCCCTGCTTTTCCTTGTGGATCCTTTCCAAGCCTCTCAGAGGATGCCAGAAACTGCAGAGGTTATCAAACTGCACACACCATCTTTTCCTGTGCATGTACACAGTGCAGTGTGGGTATGACTGACAAGAGATGAATCCTGCCCCAGACAGGATGGAACAGGGAAGGTGTGGCCAAATATCACACTTTCAGAATGACGAGCAATTGGAAACACAAATTGTCTATTTGAGAAGGGTTTTAGCATGGGTCACTGAACATGTGCAAAGCCACATTACAGAGAAAGGGAAACGGCGGTCAATACTTTGAAAGAAAAGGCAACTCAAACAGAAGAGCTGCTTTAGTCTTCCTGACACTGTGAGCACAAACCTGACCAGATGAAGCACAAGGGAGGAGAGAGTTCCTTAGGCTCTCCACTTAAGGATGCACTTCCCGCCGTGGCGGTAGAAGCATCTCACAGCTGGGGCAGCATCTCATGGCTGGGGCTACATCTCACGGCCGGGGGTGCATCTCACAGCTGGGGCTGCACATACCTGAACTGGCCCCATCTTGAGGACAGAGGGGTTTGGTTGGGTGGGGAACAGTTCCACGGCTCTAGCCCTGTCCCTACAGCCCAGCGTCTCCCAGAAAGGTACCATGTCCAAAAGATTCCCAACCTCCCAGATCAGGGCCACCACCTGGGGACCAAGGGTTCAAGCACATGACCAGTCAGAGGAATACTTCACACTAGGCCACAGTAGAGCTGTCCTTCTAGAATACCCAAACTCTAATGTATTAGTTTGAATCCCAAACACTATAGCTTCATGTAACCTGGAATAAATATTCACACAGCTGATAGTCCTGACTGCTCAGGAAGCCCTGGGGGAGAAGACTGCCTGAGCCTTCCAAACCACTGTGGGAAAGATGAGGAGACCACACACACACACACACACACACACACACACACACACACACACATACTCAAGGAGAGCACTTAATCTAGGAGGGAGGCTCCCACCTGTAATCCCAGCGTTGGGAAGCAGAGGCAGGATTATGAGTTCAAGGACACCTTGGGATCCATCATGAGACCCAAAATTAAAAACTGAAAGTTTCACACAATAAGGGTGTGTTTTGCGGTTCTGCTTTTATTTGACTGGTGTCAGGGCTAGAGGAGTCAGAGTGTCTCTTCCAAACTCACACACAGACCTTTCTAAGAGACCTCTGCTTGCCTCTCCACCCACCCAGGCTGCTGCTCCACCCACATTCCCTTTCCCTGCTCCATGTGAGCACCATGAGAGATATTACCTTTAGGGATGATGCGTTAAAGAAGAGGAGGCTCTTTAGTCACTCATTCAACAAATTTTAGTGGTCACCTACTGTGTATCAGGATCTGGGCCCTATTCTAGGGAATGAAGAAGAGCCTACTGTGTGCCAGGTTCTGGGCCCTGTTCTAGGGAATGAAAAAGAACCTACTGTGTGCTAGGCACTGGGCCCTGTTCTAGGGAATGAAGAAGAGCCTACTGTGTGCCAGGCTCTGGGGAATGGAGAAGAGAGTATAAAGAAAGCTTCCTTTCGTTTGTGGAGGAGAAGGAACAATGAAGGCAACAGCGACAAACAGGAATATAACATGAGGAAGGTGCGTGAAAGACAATACGGTTTCCAATCGAGTGGTGAGAGCAGGCCTCTGAAAAAATAATCTTTAAATAAAAACTGCTAAATATCAAAATGAACATCAGAAAGGAGATTATTTAGGCAAAGGAGATAGTAAGCACAAAAGCTCTGACGTGAACAGACAGGAAAAATTAACACTTGGAAGTTCTAAGCTCTGCACTGTTACAACTACCTAGGTCTCATTTGGAAACCTTGGGACTAGGAGTCTCCTCTACAGCATCTTCATTTTCCGTTGTAAGAGTCTCTCTTCTCCACTTTTGGGATGCCCATACAGGACTGCAGAGGGCACTTGGTGGTTAATCGCACTTGCTGCCTAATGAGGAGGACCAGAGTTTGAGTCACAGCATCCATTCAATAAGCCAGGTGAACAGAAACTGCTCTAATCCAGCTCTGAGGGATTTGATACTCTCTTTGGTCTCTGCAAGTGCAGAGATGTCTATCACCCTCCCACATACACACACAGCACACACACATGCATGTATATATAAACACATGTACACAAACACACAATGTACGCATACCTACACACGCAAACACACACATGTGACATATTCATGTAGACAAATACACACACACACACAAATATTTTTTTAAAAAAAACTGACTAAGCAGCTCACATGGGCCATTTTTTTACTCCTACATACTCTGTGGAACAATGGTGAACATCTATCTGCACCAGAGAAGCTTAAACTCCTCCGTGAGGGGAGGGATGTGTAGGTAAGGCACACTGACTGCCTGCGGCTATCCCTCCAGGCAGATGGCTAGACGGAGGCCAGATAGTGCTCCGCAAACACTACCCCCTTCATCTTTCCTCCCCACACCTCTGCCTTCTGACCTTGCCTTGTTCCTTATGTGTGCCCTTGCTTGCTGTCTGCCTTCCCTGTGAGAGAGGTGACTGCCTGAGGGGTGAGTCCTGCCTACTCACTCACACCTTACCAGAGCAGGTTTCTGGCTTAGGGAAGGCCCTGCGGTACAGTCCATGTGGATGCTCCGCCCAGAGCTCTGCTGTCACAAGGAGGCCCAGGAGAACGGAAAAGAAACAGGCAGGAAGCCAGTGCTTCCTCTGAGCCACAGCATGGCGGTTCATACATGGGAGAAGTTTTCTCTGAAGGAACACACACCTGCCTCTGGCGCAGTCTCTCGGGACCAGCCTGAGCTGGTCTTGCTGGGACAGATGTCCTCCTGTCACCACCATACTCACCAAATGAAAACATCTAGGAAAACTTTTACCTGAGGATGGGAGGGTGCCATTTTTGCTCAAAGGCATAGCGTAGAAAGGGACAGGGGGCATTAAAAAAAAAGTATAATTATTTATCTGAAGGTTTTTCCTGAGGGTGCTGCCCAAACTCAGTGTGACTGAAACCATTCCCATCACATTAATAATAGTAATAAAAAGGCTTTCACCTCCTGTGGCAAGACGTTGCAAATCTAAATAATTTTATCTTCTCCTCTGAACATTTCCCAAGATGTAACAGTAGCTCTCAGGCAGACAGAAATTACTCACTATGCGCGCAGAGCCTACTCCCTTTCAAAAATGACTTTGAGATAATATTTGTTTCATGCCTTTGGTAATTTCACATACATATAACTAAAGTGTTCAATTTTGTTGATGGAGCAGTTTAAAGTTTATATAGCAATTTAATCCACTGCAACAGATAGAAAAAGATGTATGGCTGTGCTGTGGCTAGAACATTGGTAATAGCCATGCTCTCAAGCAGAATGTTAAAAGATTTATTATTACATAAAATGTCATCAAATCGAAGCACCACATCTCAATTAACCAGGAACAGAAATATTGAACTGCTCTCCTCCAAAGTAAGAAATATCAGTTCACCAAGTCTCCCAGTGCCTACAGAGCAGACGTGTGGACAGCCTTACGGACAGGAGGATGGTACTTTATTGTGGAAATTAGCAAGTCATTTTCACTGGTTTTCAGAAATTCTAAGTTTCAAGGGTCAATCATCACTGTCCAACACAAAACAAAACCACAAATCCTAAACTGTAGGCTGGAAATCCATCCAAACTAATCAGGTCATTGTGTTCTAAAGCCCTGGGGGGACTAGAGAGACAGTGAGTCAACCCTTTCTTCTCATTATCAAGAGCAGAACTGCCCAGTGAGGAGCCGGAAGCAAGGCTAGACTCTCTAGCTTACGTTCACTTCCATTTACAGGCTCTCCTTATCAATAAACAAGAACTAACAAGGCAGGGCAGAATGATGGTATCAAATTATAATGTTGCTTTAGCCGCTATGGTACCGTCTGTAGTAGTGGCTTCCAGAGGGTCTGCTTGCATTGAATATCTAATAAACATGGATGGATATGTGGATGGGTGGACAAACAAATGGAGTTCTCAGGAATAAGACTAATTGATTCCAATTGCTTTTTTCCCTGGCCATAGGGAGCCCTGAGCTACTATGCCCTTCTGCCCCTGATGAGGACTAGCTGGAGAAAACTCCAGGTTTCCTAAGTCTTCAACGTCAAAGAGAATAACTCTGCAGAATAGCAGTCTGGGCTCTTCATTGAATTCATCATTTGTTTAATCTTCAAGGGAACAGAAACTCTAATCTGTGTCTTATATGACTAAAATATCTCTCAACATTGTCAAGAAGGCTCAACAGATAAAGGTGATTGCTATGAAAGTTTGGTGGACCAAGTTCAATCCCAGAACCTATATAAAAGTGGAGAAGAGAATGAACTTTAAACTCCTGTCCTTTTACCTGCACATGCACACTGTGTGACATACTCTCTCATACCCACACCACACATGTACATACTTGATAAAATGTCTATCAGACTTCATCAGAAAGCTCTATAAAATACTGTGTACCTATCTAAATATGGAATTTTAGAAATTTTAGTGTACCTTTGGTGCGCTTCTTTGTTTTAAGACAGAGTGTTAAATATACCAGGTTGGCCTATGTCTATGAGTTTATATGTTAATGAAATCCAGGCTGGGGAATAAAATGATTATATACTGTCTTAGGGTTTCCATTGCTGTGAAGAAAGACCATAACCATGACAACTCTTATAAAAGAAAACATTTACTTGTGGCTGGCTTACAGTTTCAAAGGTTTAGTCTATTATTGTCATGGAGGGAACTGGCATGTAGGCAGACATGGTGCTGGGCCTCACCAGTGCATGACTCACGGGCCGCTGAAGGGGACTGTGTGTCACACTGGGCATAGCTTGAACAGAGGAGACTTAAAAGCCCATCCCCCATCCCCCTACCCTCCCACCCTGACAGTGATGTGAGTGAAGAGGTGTTGAAGACAATAGGCCACACCTACTCCAGCAAGACCACACCTTTTGTATAGTACCACACTCTATGGGCCTAATGACACATTAACTACCACATATACTCAAAAAGTGTTGATGCTAACAAGCTGCTAAATAGCACAGTGAGTTCAAATCACAGCAAAAGGAGTCCAGGTTAGATTCCATCTTTAAGCTGCACACCCTCCGGTAAAGAATAAACAAAAGATCTGGTGGGTGAAAGCACATGGACACATAGGCAAACACCAATAGTCAGACTTGGATTCGAGCAAGAAGGCAGCTCTAGAAAAAGGGTTGAGGGTATCTTAGATGAGGGTCACACCTAAGCTGAGTCTGACAAAAAAACATGGAGGTGGCAGAAGGAGTCAGAGTGATGTCAAAGGAGACAAGAAGTTACATGGCTTGTGGACAACTTACACACTGTTTACTCTTGTGCAGTGTAGAGTTGTCAGCAGCTGATAAGAACATGGAGCATCAGGAGTTAGGATATATACTGAAGATGCTGGGCTTTGTCTGTGGGAGGCAGAAGCTGCTGGTGGGTCTACAGTATGTGAGCCAGGCAGCCGAATTTTATTTTGGACAAAGGACACTAGAAACGAGTGCAGAAACAAGTTGGGAATGACCAGAAAAAGCACCTGTTGGGAGGTGACAGCTCCCTGCAGAGAGACGGCAGCACCAAATGAGGGGTGAGGGAAACAGAGGGAGAGAGAGCTGTGTGTCCGAGGCACAGTTTATGAAGACAGCAGACTTGAGAGATGATTGGAAAGAAGTGGTGAGGGGAAGGGAGAAGCCACAACTGCTTCTGGTCCAGGCACAGGCAGACATGGGTGATGTCTGTGGAGAGGGTTGTGGAGTAGCAGTAATTCACTTGGTTTCCAAATGTTGGGCAAAAGGTCTTTAAACCCCGACCCCTCTGTGTCCCAGTGTCCCTTCTCACTCACTGCCGGTTGGCTATTATACGTCATTCAATTCATTTGTTCAGCAAGGACTGATATAACATGAATACATTCATATATAAACAAGGGATGGAGATTTGCTTTAAACAGACCTGTTGATAGCACACTCACCCAATATCTAGATTCTGGTAGATGGAAAGTGTAGCAAAGGAATCAAAATACAAAATGGTTCTGACAGGCTGGGATATGGATTAAGAAATTAAATTTAATAGGAAAACAGGGAGGAAATCCATCATGGTCTAGGAAGCTGTGATTTGACATGTGTTCATAAGGAAATAAATGCGAGATTTGATAGCACTTAAATTTAATATAATGTATATTAAGCCTGGGAACTTGGGACTTCATTCAGTTAAAAAATGAAGTATGGTATTAGTACATATTTTTCACATTGACATGGGCTACAAAATACTCAAAATTTCATGAGAACATTCTAGTAGTCATTACAATGAACATAAATGTGGTGGGTAAGCTGTTCCTGCCTGCCTACAGGAGCTTCTTCAACTAATCAGAATCTTTTCCCTTTGTTAAATAAAGTAGATTTGGCATACATCTGCCTTTATGGGCCTAGTTCCACTTCCCAAACCACAAATTAAGATCCTGGGATATGATAAGTTATGCATAAATTAAGCTATACCCTGATTGATGTTCATACTTGGTTCTAAGAACCTCAGATTGGCTGGTCGCTGACACAGCCAAACATTCGCAGGTAGACTATCCTCAGGATGGGAATGAAACCCTTCTCACTAAGAGATGTTGAAAAGACCCTGGTAAGTCTTCCCTTGAAGCATGGCTGAGACAAGGATCCACTGCCATCTCCAGATACCTGTCTGAGGTCGACTGTGAACAGTGGAGGAAATAAGTTAAAAAGCACACACCGGGAACCTCGCAAGAGCAGAGTAGAGGGAATAGTGGGCCAGGAAGCATGGGTACTCTGAAGGTGTGCAGGCAGAGTGGTCCTCTATGTGAATTTGCTTTGCCATTGTTTTTTCCAATTCTAGAATAAAAGTCATGTGTAATCCAACTAGAATGTCACTTGGGGCTGTAGCCTCGTGATTGCCTGTTATATAGTCATCAAACTCACCCACTCAGCAAGAATTACGCATTCAGTTCACATCATGAATATGTTCCTGTACAAGCAGGTAAGCCGGAGGGGTGGAGGTTGGCTTTAAATATATTATAGGACAAGTGGCAAGTGCAGTAAACAACAGTTTGGTGTCAACCTGAAGGAACTACAGGAAGAACATTTCTTACTGAACTAGGAACAGGAAAAAGAATGTTCCTGCTAGGCCCAGCATCCTGATCGACACATACTTCCCCCAGCATCCTGACAGACAAACACTTCTCCCAGTGTCCTCATGGACACAAACTTCTCCCCAGCATCCTCCTGATGGATGCACACTTCCCCAAGCACATTCCCTCACTTTTAGCCAGAGATGGGTTAGACCACAATCTCTTCTTCTTTTTAACTTTTTTAAAAATTAAAATAAAATAAAGTCACTTTAGTATAATTTATTACCAAATAAAATCATCACACAGTTCATTTAAAGATATTACTCTAATAGTTACCCAAACTCTACGCCTCTCATTCTCTAACTTCTAACTCTTGTAGGCAGGAACCTCTTAACTCATAAATGGCTTTCCTTTCTTCTAATAACAAACATTGCTCTCTCTGAAACTCTGACTTGATCATGTGACCGAGCTAGCTATTAACCATGAGTAGGCACATGGTGTTAAGCTGAGAAAATTAGATTCCTTCCCTCTGATTGTTTAGAGTTTTTTCTTTGTTATTTTGTTTGTTTGTTTGGTTGGTTGGTTGATGGTTGATTGGTTGGTTGGTTGGTTGGTTGGTTAGTTGATGGCTGTTTGATTGTTTGATTAGTTGGTTAGTTGGCTGGCTGGTTGGTTGGTTGGTTGGTTGGTTGGTTGATGGTTGTTTGATTGGTTGGTTGGTTGGTTGATGGCTGTTTGATTGTTTCATTAGTTGGTTAGTTGACTGGCTGGTTGGTTGGTTGGTTGGTTGGTTGGTTGGTTGGTTGGTTTGTTGGCTAGCTGGCTGGTTGACTGGTTGGTTGGATAGTTAGTTATTTGGTTGGTTGGTTGGTTGGATGGATGGATGGATGGATGGATGGATGGATGGATGGATGGATGGATGGATGGATGGCTAGCTGGTTGATTGGTCTGTTATTTGGGTGGTTGGTTGGTTGGTTGATTGGTTGGTGCTACATCCACTCTAGTAGTGACAAGCGAGACAGGCCCCAAAAACCTGGGCGCTGTCCCAAGGCGAAAAGTTCACAGAAACTTAGTCTCCTGGAATCGTGGCATCCTGTATAACAAGTGCTCCAATGTCCTTGCTTTAGTTGGTAAATGAATCTGTGTGCTTTCCCTTAATATTGCTTTATTATAAGTGCTTCTAAGCATTGAATTTTTGACATAGCTAAGTTAGATTCTTCACCAGCCCTAGGCAGTCAGTCCTTGAGCTGACCCTGGGCATGGATAGCTCACTGTCCTACACAGGAATTTACCATTATCTAGGAAGAAGGAAGTCTGATCTAAGGAGGAACCAGAGTAGATACTTAGAACTACAGATAGCTGAGTTACACCCATACAATGGCCTAGGGGGAAGGTGGACTATGCAGTAGACTAGAATAAGTCTGATCTAAGGAGGAACCAAAGTAGATACTTAGAACTATAGACAGCTGAGTTACACCCATACAATGGCCTAGGGGGAAGGTGGACTATGCAATAGACTAGAATAAGTCTGATCTAAGGAGGAACCAGAGTAGATACTTAGAACTATAGACAGCTGAGTTACACCCATACAATGGCCTAGGGGGAAGGTGGACTATGCAATAGACTAGAATAGGAACAATGGCAAGGGCATGAACCCCCTGCCCTTGGCTTCTAAGATTAAGTGGACCTTAGGTGGAGCTGTTTTTGATCCCAGTTGTTAACATTGTATTCTATCCCAGTTGGTTCCTGCCAGTCCTTCCATGTTTGCATTCCTCTGTTTTGTGTAACTTCCCTATTTTCTTCTGTATAAAAAGTCTGATGCTCGATTTGACAAATTACATTCAGATACCACACTCCCTTGTGTCCATATTTGTTTGTCACCCCACTTTCACTGATTCCTTGCCCACCTGGAATGGAACCCAGGAGTTTTGCCCATGGATCGGGGACCCAAGTAAGGTCCACCTGCAGCAGGTTGGTTGGTTGGTTGGTTGGTTGGTTGGTTGGTTGGTTGGTTGGTTTATTGATTAGTTGGTTGGTTGATTGGTTGGTTGGTTTTTGTTTCCCTTTACCTAAAGTCAAAGGGAGAAGTCCTATTCAACCCCCCTTTCCTTTGCTGTACGGAAGTGCTCTGGGAGCTGCCTGCAGCTATATTCCATCCACAAGAGGAAAGTTTGTGTGCAATAAAGGACAATGAGTAAAACTGAGAAGCTGAATGAATCTACACTGAGAGGCCCCTTACCCCAGATTCTCAGATTACCACCTCGGGGCTTTAATATTGTTTTTCTCTTCTTCTCTTTCTTTTTTCCTAATTTTCTTTCTCTTTTCTGTTTTGTAGATAGAAGCCAGGTCCTTGCATGTGCTAGACAACTGCTTTGCTATCGAACCATATCCCCAGCTCTGACATTCTCTTTTCAATCTTCAACCACAGTTTGAACAAAAGATAAAAACATAATGAGATCATTCTAGAAAATAAAACTTAGAAGATAACTCTGATTCAAGCTGATGGAGAAGTGTGGGAGATAGAGAAGACATGGAAAATTTTGAAGAATCAACAACATGACAAGCAATGTCATAATCTTAAGATATACATAAATCATACGTGGCACAATTAAAAGAATATTTCAGAATCAGTGAACTGACCAACTGGTGGTTTCTAACCAGAAAACCATAAAGGACTAAGGAGACTGTTGAAGATGCTGAGGAGTGCCAGCAGAGTAGCTGTGCTGGGTCTATGCCAGGTTGCTTATTTTAATTCACTAGAGAAGTTAATTATCATCCTTGGATCCTTGGTGGCTTTAAAGAGCTGCATCGGAAGGCAGGAGAGACTGGAGGTAGTAATTGAACATCGACTTTGTGCCAGTTTTTCTGCTCACACACATCATGCAATTTATCTCCTGCTAATTGTACTGTAAAACTTTTCCACTGAGATTTTGGGCTAAATTTAAAATTAGTAGACTTTTACAAAATTATTTTGTCAACAAAGTTAGAATAGTCCTCCTCGGCTATAATGCTTTTCAAAGCAATTTCAATCACTTAATTCACATCGAGGGTCTAGGAAGTGGAAAATCATTAACGTTATTATTTTGATCACCAGGAGTGCTGGAGTATATGACTTACTGACTTGGGGACTGGTCAATTTAAAAGCCGAGGGTAATCCAGAAAAGCTTATCACTCTAAGCATGTGATTAGTAGCTCCCCGCTGTGGGCAGGACTGAGAAGTGACACGCAAGGCAGGCAGGCAGGGCTGGGAAGCACAGCCCTCTATAGCCAGGAGTTGGCAGTGCTGATGGAACAGAGCAAACATTGCCCAGATGATGGGTGGGAGCCTGCATTTCAATTGGCTACACAGGACTGTTGTAGCCAGATAATGGCCTCCTGCACGACCTTCCTTAGGTTCACAAACCATTTGACCTCTGTTGTGGTTTGAGTGTGAAGTGCCCCACAGCCTCACACGATTGAAGGAATGTTTCCCACAAGGTGGCGCTGTTTGGGGAAGGTCATAGAGCCTTCGGTAGGGAGAAAGTGCACCACCGAGGCACTTAGGGGTTGCTAGCTCCACCCTCCTTCCTGATCTCCCAGATCTGCCAGATCAGGGCTGGCACCCTCACACTCTGAGAGCTGTTCCCACCACCACCCTTCTCTACCATGATGCACTGAGCCCTCAACCTGAAGCCAAATAACACCTTACTTTCTGTCAGGTATTTGGACACAAAAATGAGAGAATAACATGGTATAAATATCAAAATCAGCCTTCGCCTATATACAAATTTTGTTTATAAATTAAATAAATATATATATAAAAAAATGTTTATTCCAGTGCAGGTAGAATGGCTTAGCAGGTAAGTGCCTGCCAGAAAGGCTAAAGACCTGAGTGTCATCCCTGGGACCCATGTGGTAGAAAAAGAGAACTAACTCCCCAAAGTTGTCTTCTGACTTATGCACACTAGCGAGCACACACACACACACACACACACACACACACACACACTATCACATGAGCATTTTCACATGCACAAATAAGCAAAATAAACATAAAAGGTAATACATGAAAAACGATGAAGCTAAGTTTCACACTACCCTGCAGCAGTATCATTTGCACTCATGTGCTTCATAATGTGTGTGTGTGTGTGTGTGTGTGCATGTACATGTGCGTGTGCGTGTGTGTATCGCTCTTCTGTGGATTCTAGCCTCACACTACAAGAAAAGTAAAAGCCACCACTTGGGACAGAAACACAGAATGTTCCCATTGTTTCTGAAGCCTGGGACCCTCCCACCCCCCCCCCACCCCCACCCCCACCCCCCATCCCCCCCACCCACCCCCACACACACACACTGCAGATGGAGACTGGACTACAGATAAGTCACTAAGCTATTTGTTAACCAAGATGAACAGAGCAAAGGGACGACAACCATGAAAGACATCAAGAACTGAATCTCCAGCTAGTGGAGTTGGGTCAGCGTTAAGAGCACCTGCAGCCATTGCAGAAGACCTGACCTCAGGTCTCAGTGCCCGCGGGGCAGCTCCCAGCTGTCTGGAACTGCAGCTTGGGAGCACCAACGCCTTAACTAGCCCCCTCCAACAACTGCGCCCATGTGTACACAGCCCCAACACAGACAGACACATAACTTAAAATAAAAATAAATCTTTTTAGGAGAACCGAATCCTTTGATCCATTTCAAAAATTGTTTTAACTGCATTCACTCACAGGGCACCACATACTAATGTGTGTGAATGAAGTATAATGATCAAATCAAGTTAGCTAACATTTTCACCTTAAACAGTCTAAGTTTCTGATCGATGTGTGGGTCTTAATCTCTGATAACACAGGCGCCCTGAGCATGAGGCCTGAGGAGGTGCAGGGCATTTGATGCAAGTATAGTTCACACAGCCTTGATCCACTGAATACTTACACTTTAAGATTTGATGCTGTGTGTGCACTATCAATAAAAGGTTCCATCAACAAGAGGGTTGATTGGTTGGTATTTTTATTGAAAGATTTCTGTAAAGAGCTAAAAATTAAGATATTTGGAAAAATAAGCAGAGAATCATATTTTTAAACACATGTCTCATCTGGAATTTTAAAATAACATCTACAGTGTTCCCTAACTACCATTAAAAAAAAAAAAAACTACAGTAAAAGCTAAAACAACTTACTTTTCCATAGTCATGAAATCTCACGGGGGAAATGGCTAAGTAGGCCTGGCAGTGCTTTTTTGTTTTTGTTTTTGTTTTTTCTTTTAAATCCCAAAGCTCTCAACACAACCATAAAAGAACGTCTTCAAATGGGCCACCCTCCCACCATTCTCCAAAACTGACTCCTTCTTTTCTGACTTCCTATACTTTAATGAGTTATTCTAAAAGATGACGAGATGTGTGAGGTACTCCGTATTCTACTGAACTCTAAAAGAGAAAATATAATCATCAAAAGCAATCACTAAAGCAGAATTTAACAGCCCATTATTATTTAAAAGTGGCCAGATCATCATCAAAAACAAAGGAAAACTCTAGATTCCTTGCTCGGCCTCTTTTCCAGTCTCGCACCATTCACCCGTCTCACCACGCCCCCATGCCTCAGAGCCCAGACTCACTGAGCTTCCGGCCTGGATTTGGTCCTCTGTTCGACGGGAAGGTTTACTCGCTGCAGAACCACTTTTCTGGAGCAAGTTGCCCAGCTGCCCCTGTCTATCTGAAAGCAGGTGCATAGCTACTGTCTACCACAGGACTATGAACACCCCAAGGACACCTCAGAATGTCCAACAAAATCCTGATGCAGAAGACGACAACTGGAGCGGGGAGGGGTCCAAACTCTGAGATCCCTTTTCTGTCCAAATGCACAGACAGCAGTGAGGGAAGGAAAAAAAAAAAAACATAGGAAAAGTAAAAATGATATCCAGACTTCAGAAATGAGGCAAACCACTCAGAAATCAGAGGCCGGACAAAGGAACAAAGTAGAATCCTACTACTAAAGAGACTGAGGCAGGAAGATTGAGAATCCAAGGCCAGCCTCAGCCCTACCTGGGCTGTAGGAGACCTTGTCTCAGAAAATCTAACTACATAAAGCAACCAACTAGCTCTGTCTTTACCACAGCCAAAGGGAAATTAATAATGGCAACCTTCTGAGCTTTTAGTCAACTGTCCAAACGTGTTTTATACAACAGAGTATAAAATTCTTGGCTCAAAGAAGACTAATGAAAAGACTCTCCTTTAAAGAAACACATGTGATTCACTTTAAAATAACTATTTGTGGTGTGGAGGAAAGGTCTCCTCTGTGGAATCACATGGGATGAACAGAAGGCCCCCGGACCTGTCAGCCCTGGGGAAGGTCACAGAGCTGCCTCTGAGGTCACAGCAGGTCCATCTGTGATCTGACTAGTAAATGTTACCCCGTCAGAGAGGGAAATCGAGCTCAGGTACGAGCAGAATCAAGGTGCTGCTGGTATGAAGAATGGTCCCCACCTCCAGCTTCCGACTCTGAGCCCCTCATGCTCCTCCTCTGCCTTCCCCCTCCTAAGTACACTGTCACCTCCTCTCGGGGCTCCTCCAGCTCCTCAGGATGCTCAGGCCGGGCTCTCTACTTCCAAATCCGATAGAATCCTTAATCTTATGTGTCTGTATGTAACAAAACCCAAGTGGTATGCACCACCAGGTTTCATTACCAGAACCCATATGTGGTGGTTTAAATATGCTTGGCCCAGGGAGTGGCACTGTTAGGAGTGGCCTTGGAGGACGTGTGTCACTGTGGGGGTGGGCTTTGAGAGACCTTTCTCCTAGCTGCCTGGAAGCCAGTCTTCTGTTTGCCTTTGGAACAAGATGTAGAACTCTCAACTCCTCCAGCACCATGCCTGCCTGAACACTGCCATGCTTTGCACTATGGTGACAATGGACTGAACCTCTGAACCTGTAAGCTAGACCCAGTTAAATGTTGTCCTTTATAAAAATGCCTTAGTCATGGTGTCTCTTCACAGCAATGGAAACCCTAACTAAGACAAGAGGACCCAGATTTGCTTACCAGAACCCATATGTCTACTCATGGCCTTCTGTAACTCTAATTTTAAGGTATTCAATACTTTTTGACCTCAGTGTGTACCAGACATGCATGTGGTACACATATATGCATGTAGGTAAAACACCCATATACATAAAAATAAAAATAAATGAGAGAGAGAGAGAGAGAGAGAGAGAGAGAGAGAGAGAGAGAGAGAGTGCTCCCCAGCCAAAGTCTCCTTCTGAAATCTGAAATTAATCCCAAAATGCCCATTACTAGGAAAAGAGAAAAGCAAATGGCATCCTCCTTTATAATTTGCGGGAAGGAACTTGAAGTCCCCTTCACATGACATCTTATTGGGAGGGTGTGGAACAAGAGAGGGAGGGCACTGAAGCCAAAGGTGTGGACGGGAGGAAGGGTGACAGCAGGAAGCAGAGCACACAAGAGAGCCTTTCCAAAACCCCCATAGTCATTCCCATGCAGGTGCCTGCCTTTCTTCAGTTCAAATGGCCATGCCATTGCTACAGCATGAGTGCCCCTCCCATGCTTGCCATGTGAAAAGTTTCATCCCCCACTCATCTGTTGAGAGGTTGTGGGGTCCTCAGGAATAGATTAGTGTTACCCAGATGTGGCGATACATAGCTGTCAGAAGGACAGTCACATGTGTGAGAACATGAAACAAACAAAAAAACAAACAAACAAAAAGAATAGCCTAATGCCATTACTATGGGGGGTATATTCTGGGAGTTGAGTCCTTATAAAGGATGAGTTTATGTGCCCCACCCCACCCCTATACACACATCATGTGATGCCTTCCAGAAGATGCCAGAGCCATTCCAAAACCAGGATCCAAATGGATTCCTGGTCGTTATCAACTACTACCTTGGATCTCTTAGATTCTCGTAGATCTACACAACACAGGCTGAGACAGTTATGCAGCCTTATCCCACTTGAGGGCCGGGGGGGATGCTTAGAGGACAGGGCATCAGAAGGCAGTTGTTGGAATGGCTCTGAAGCCTGAGTGGTCTTTCTTTGAAACTCAGTCCTGTTCATGAATAGCTGCAGATTCTGAAAACGTTCAGTGACCTCTCTGAGCTCAGTTTCTGCATCTACAGGGTGGAAATGCAATACTGACAGCTGTTGTGCTGCTAAATAAAAATGTGCTGCCAAGTGTATGGTCGAGCAACACTAAGTATCTACTCAAAAATACTGCTCAAAAAAATGAGTGCGTGTGCCAAGGAGGGCCTGAAGAGGGCAACAAAAACCCTGGTGCTGGAGTGAGCATCGGTACTGGTGGCAAACAGCCTGATTGAGGGTGCTAGGAACCAAACTCAGGTCCTCCTGAAAGAGTAAGTGCTCTTAACTGCTGAGCCATCGCTCCAGGCCCTGGCCCTTGTTCTTAATTGAGACACTATGTGGGGAAGTTCTGTGCAACAAGGTCACATGCAAACCCCAATGTCTTTACTTCTGGACGTAGAACTTCACCCTCAAGGCAGGTGAGCTAATCTGTCCAAGCCCAGATATCTTATTTGTAAAATGAAGATGATGGCTGCTTCGTGAAGCTGTTATGGAAATGGGGCTATACAACATGGATAAAGAGCATAACGTACGACCTGGCACACAGGGAGCCGTTAGTCAGCAGTGGGAACTAGTATTTTTAGATATAATTTGCTACACCCAGTTAAACTGGCAGGGAATGTATGATTAAGCAAAGGTCACTCTGTGGCCTTTGGAATATTAAGACACCAAGAGGTGAATTTTAATGTGTAATTCTCTCCAGGGCTGAAATGTGTGTTTATAGCTGCATGTCATGTCCTCTGTTTGTTAGTTGATATTGCCTTGCCCATAAAAAAGATGTGCTGACCCACCTCATATAAGAGGCACAGCAATTAAAAATAACTACAAACACTTTAAAGTGTGAACTTGCCCTGTGTGAAATTGAAATGGGAGCTCAACAGAGGATCATGAGATGGTTACTCTGGGCTGAGTGGGGTATGTCTGAGAAACGCAGCCAAATGAGTCTTCACATTCCCTTAAACCTAATGCTCCATACAAGCACCACCACAGTGTATTGGCCAGTGAGCCACTTGAGTTTCTCTTTTGTATTTAATCACTTGGGGATCTGTTTTAGCAATGCAATAGAAGAGCCATGACATGACCATAATCTCTGACTGTTGTTAATTGGACTCAGTTACACTGACACTAAAGCCCAGCCCTTGGATAAGCCATTCACTCTACAGCGGTTCCTTTAGGCTTTCTCCCGACTCCCCACACAAAGGACAGTGTGAAAGGTGTGGCCAGCCATGTGACTGTTTAAAAGAAACTTGGTGTAAGAGTGTACAGGACCGCAGGCGGGGAGGGGGGCGGCTCTATACAAACGAGTCTATGAGCACATAAACTGGAGACTCTGTGGGTTATCAGGGACACAGAGACACACAGAGGATACAAAGTTGGGAGGAGCTGGGAGGATGAGAAGTGGACCCAGGGGAAGTTAGAGGGAGGCACAAAGAACGAACAATGACCGAAGCACAAAAAAGTCTCAGAAATAAGAAGACTGTATCGTCGTAAGATGTTGTGTTCCATGCTTCCTTAATTACTTATAAGATGCATGCTATTAGATATAGTGTGACAGGGCGAGACCCTTTAACTAATACAGATTGCTGCTCTCCTATTTGGGCACTTGATGTAGGAAGACACTTCACTATTTCCCAATATGCCTCCTTTTTAATTCAGTGGAGAAGCTCAACAAATCCTCTCCTGTGTTTTTTAAAACAACAGCATCTCATGTCATCGCTTGCAGCCGGCCTGCTGTGATTCACAGAAAGCAGCCTTTCCTGGAGGAATCATTTCAGACATTTCAAGATAAAGCAGGATGTGTTCATTGAAAAATCCCCTTGCTCCAGATTTCTAGCTCTTTGTACCTCCGTATGTATTTCAGTCAAGCCCAAATCGAAACCAGCCCAAGGGTTAAATCCCAAAGCCAGCTGTTAAGGAGGAGAGTGAGGATGAGGTCTTCATCCAACGGCATTCCCCAGACACATGGGGCTCAGCTTAGGCTCGGAGAGAATCAACATCCAGGCAGACTTAAGTGGCTAACTCTGGCCATTCCCTGGCCCCCTCCTGCTCTTCGGAATCTGCAGCCCCCCCCCCCCAAATAGTAAACCAAGGAGCTGGCTCAGATGGGATTATTGACTGTTACCTAACAGGAAGAAATGGACTGTTCATTTCAAGAACAGGTGCTACCTAGCAATGACTGAGTGTGCTACGGGCCCGTTAACCACTGAAAAAAATCCACCAAGGTACACTGTAGGTGCTGCAACAATTTGAAAGGCTGAGTTAGTAGGCTCTAAGCCCGTGCCATTTGCCAGATCTCAGACTCCCCACTCCATCCTCTTGACTTATCATCTCTCCTTGAACCTGACAGTGGTGGGGAGCAAACTACAGAAGGCAATATAGCCATGGGCCTCTGGGCAGCATGGACTCTATTCAGCCAGGGGAGAGCAAAACAGGCACCTAAAGCCAGAGTCAAAACCTGTCCATGCTGCAAGGCAGAAGAGGCAGGACCAAGGATACACAGTAATTGGTACCGGGAGTGTCAAAAATCTTCCTCTGTGGCCACTACGTAATACTAGCTAAGATAATGCGCATGGCAGCCCCACCATGCTTAAAGGGCATGGGCCCGAGAGAAGTAAAAATTTTGCAAATATTATGTGTTGCTTCCTTATGGTAATTAAAAAAAATACATCCCAAACACCTATCAGTTCTATGCATTCAATTTCTAGCACTAGAAGACAAAAGCCTCTGGTGGTAAAATCATAACACAATTTGCATACGCAAATATATGTAGGATGTCAGAATAAGTCTAAAAGACAAGCTACCGCAGAGAGATGGAAATAGCACCAATTACTCTGCAAAAGAAAAAATGTCATTTGCTCACATACAGCCCAGCATTACAACTTTCCTATTAATTCAGTATAAAATTCCAGAAACTATAAATGGTACCCCTAAAACACAGCTCCACAAGGTACCAGAGTTAGAGCTCATGGTGGCGTATAATTACAGCACGTTCAAACAGTACTGAAGAATGTGTCACAAGCAATGAAAAATGTCATTTATATCTCCTGACAGATATTAATTGCTCCATGCTAAAAATCTTTTGAACCATTACTGATAAGCCAAAAAAAAAAAAAAAAATGGCATCATAAATGCCTGGGAAACTGTAAGAAGTGAGGACCGATGGCCGGCAGAGCTCCTGCAGAAGGTGGCAAGGGGGTTTCTCAAAAGGGATGTTTGCTATTGACGTTTGTAAGTCGCCACTGAGGAGACACAGAGGAGGTGCTGCCTCCAGTGGGTCTGAAGTGTTATCAAGCTGGGAGCTCCGCACAACTGGGATTTAAAATTCCATCCAGTTCATTTACAACTTGCTGGTGTTAAGGCAGAACCTTGAAGGCAGGAGGGCACGTGCAGGGGAGAAGAGAGAAGCCTGTCTGGTGGCAGCAGGGACCAGGAGGAATGGGCAGTCATGGCAGCCTGGGCTGGATGTGACGTCCAGTTCCATTTAACCTAATGCTCTGCACAAGCACTCTCACCAGGGTACTGGCCTTGAGTTTCTCTTTTGTGTTTCATCACTTGGGGGGTCTGTTTTAGCAATGCAACAGAAGACAAATGACCATGATCGCTGACTGTTGTAACTCTGACTCAATTAATACATTAATGTTAAAACTCATTTATGAGAGCCGTCCCCCAGCCTGCGGCCCTGTGCACTCTCACCCCAAGTTTCTTTTAAACATTCACATGGCCGGCCACACCTTTCACACTGTCCTTTGTGTCCCCACAAAATCAGGAGAAGGCCTAGGGTCTCAAAAGCAAAACAAACAAAAAAATCAAGCATTTCATGTTTTTATTTGTGAGTTTGCCGCAATAAAGTAATTCTTTTAACTAAAAACAATGAATAGATAAAATGTAGAATTAGAGAATAGGTGTGGCTCGAAAATGAATGCTGCTCGTGGACTGAGAGGAGTGTTTCCCTGTGGTGCTGACTCTACTTTCAGTCAGTTTTACTCTTTTAATCCAGAGCATTAGACAGCAGACTGAGGAGCCTGGTCCTGTATGGCTGCTGTGTCAAGCTAGAAAACCATCACAGAGTCCCTGAAGCAGCTGCGCTCAAGAGAGGCCAGCTGAGCCACTCCAGGCACCACCAAGGCCAGCCAGAGATGCCTCGCCTTTTAAAAATTAAGCAAGTAATAAATAAGATTAAGAGAAAAATGTAAGATCAGAAATCGTGAAAAATAAAACATACAATATAGAAAAATTAAAGACAGACACTAGAATGGCTATGAAAACAGAAAATATCAATTACCAGCACAAGAAAGTTTTTCAAAGAATACTTTTAAATTTTTTGTTACATTTTTATTTATTTATTTTGTGTCTGTGTGAGGCAAGAAGGCATGAATGTTCCGGGGTATGTGGAGGTCAGAGGGTCACCTCCAGGAATAAGTTCTCCTTCCACCATGTGTCCCTGGATAGAACTCCAGTCCTCAGGCACGGAGGCAGGCATCTTTACACACTGAGCCATCTCGTTAGCCCAACATTACAAGTTTTTAAGAAGAGGATAATGAATATTTTCATACCAATGGATTTTAAATTGAAGTGAGGTATACTTAAAAATATAACTCATGGAAAGTGTCTGGAGAGATGGAGAGTGGTTCAGGGTGCCTGCTGCTTCTGCAAAGGACCAGGGTTCAGTTCTCAGCACCCAGCCAGCCTGCCTGTAACCCCAGCTCTGCGGGGGACCCAATGTCCTCTGCAGGCCCCCAAGGGTACCTGTACTCATTCATGTGCACACAAACACATAGATACAAGCACACACACAAACATCAATAAATAAATAAAAATAGGATAAATCATATTTTAAAAGAGCAGACAGCACAACAGAAGTAAAAGCAAAACCATTCCAAAAGACACATGTAAACATACTTGACTCAATCAGCCACCAAGAAAAACACAACTTAAAACCCAAATGAGATCTCATTATTCACACGCTGGAATCACTAAATTAAAAAAAAAAAAATAATAAATTTACAGGCCAATAGCAAATGTTGGTGAGACTGCAGCAACTCCTGAGAGCCTCACACACAGATGACAGGAGCAGTGTTGACCCAGACACTATAGACACTATAGACAAAGCTTCTAAAGACAGGAAATGCAAATCTCATGGCCTAGAATGTAACAAAAATGTGTGTTTGCCAGAAAAAAATAGGAAAACATTCATACCTGCATGATGCTTCCAGCTCCAGCTGGAAACAAACCAGGAGTCCCTGGGGAGGGGGTGATGGAGGAATATAATCACATAGGGAACATGGCATGGGCAAGACTCAGAAGCAAGGTGTCCTAGTTAGGGTTTCCACTGCTGTGAAGAGTCACCATGGCAACTCTTATAAAGGAAAACCTTTCACTGGGGCTACCTTACAGCTTCAGAGGTTTGGGCCATTGTCATGGTGGGAAGCATGGCAGCACTCAGGCAGACATGACACTGGAGAAACCAAGAACTCTACATCTTGGTCCAAAGGAGGAGACTCTCTGCAGGCAGCCAGGAGGCTCGATTCTGCCTGGGTAGAGCTTCAGCATAAGACCTCAAAGCCCACCCCCATGGTGACACAGAGGCCCAGATGGGTGGAGAATGATGGGGCAGGCTCCTGATTGCCTCATGAACACCATAGCCATGCATTCCATTTGGGAACATTCATCCAGGTTCATACTTAAGATACCTTTAAGCACCGTTTACCAAAATGCTATGTCGATAAAAGGTTTATGCTTTAAAAAATAACTGTGCATCAGCGTCTGCTGTATATGTACCCAGCGTCTGATGTATACGCTGCATATATGGTGTGCCTGTATATGTGTAGGCAGTTAGATACTCAAAGAGAAATCCCTCAGGAGAGCCGTGCATATCTACCTGTTGGAGCTGAGGACAGGACACATGAAAAAGGTGAAGCAAAGTGACCGAGTGACCTGTGTCTACATGGACAGGAGGAACATTCTTTGGGAGGCTGATTTGTGCCATTATATCGTTTTGTTCCAGAGGCCACTACTTAAAGCTGTGCTCCACCATCTGATGTAGGAAATTAGAAATATAAATAACTGTGAGTCCAAAGTGGCTTTTAAATCTTCTAATAATAAGGAATCCAATAGAATGCAGACAGCATCCGCAGAGAATAGCTTGCATCCATCAGCTCAGTTTGGGTCTAATAGCCTCTGTGTCTTACTGACATGCTCCTAAGGCTGTTGTCTCAGTGGTGTGGTACACCAGTTCAGGGCCATTCAACCACACTGACTTGTTTTTATAAAGTTGTAGCAAGATTAATTTTTCAGTTATTTCTTCACAGAAGTATCCATTGCACCTGAGTTCTAATATTGATTCCCAGAGTCAAATAAGCAATCTTTTCTCTAGCCTATTACTTTGCCCTGAATGTGAATGAACTGTCTCTGCTTACACTGAAGCCAGGCTGTATCAACATCATGCCAGAGACAATGATAATCTTTAGCCACTACAAGATGTTCTATTGGCAAATCCAACCTCGTCAACCTAACCTTAATTAAGAAAGCATCACTAAAGACTGCAATACCTAATATTAACACAAACTACGCAGAATTCAGAACAAATCCAGCTGTTGTCCCAGCACACTCTCAGAGAGCTAACTAGTTGTTACTAACTAGTTGTTACACTGAGTCAGGGGAAAGGAGCCCACTGGCTAATCAGAGAGCTAACTACATGTTAGACTCTGAATGGGGGAAGGGCTCCGGATGCTGAGGGGGAATTCTGCTCTTAAGAGTTCAAAGAACAGTGGATAAGGACGTCAAGACATCGCCATCGTCATTGTCATCATCATCTATTGCAACTCAAGACATGTTGCTGTGAATTCACTTCCTGCTGTGGGGGGCAGGGGAGGGGAGCCACTCCACTCTGGCAGTTTTACAGAAGACACAGTGGTTCTAGAAAACTGAAGATTATTCTAGGGAAAAAAAAAGAGAGAGAGAGACACCTTGGAAAGACGGCCAATCAAGAATAGGCGTGTGTGTCCCTGGGTGTGTGTAGGAAGCTAGTGGAAGATGAAGCTGGACTGAGAGGGAGACGCTAAGAAAGAGAAATGCATCAGAAGAGTCCTGGGTTGTCATCCCTTCACTCTGGCACAGCTTATTTGGGGGGGGGGGAGACTGCGGGGACGCGGAGAAAGAAGGCTGCAGTCACTCACAGGAAGAGTTAGTAAGCCAGGAGGGCCTCGAGGGCCAAGTTCCAGACTGTGGTTGGTATATCAAATGCCTTCCACGGATTCATATATTTGAACACTCAATCTTCAGGTGATAAGCTGTTCTGGAAGGCAGTGGAAGCTATAAGTGAGAGTTATCGATTGGTAGGACAGCCCTCAAGGTTGCCTACCTCACTCCACTTGCTGACTTGCTCCGCTCTGCTTGCTGGTATCTGACACCGCCTGACAAGCTGCCTGACACTCCTCCTGACACACCTTCCTGCCCTGCTGGGCTGTACTGTTTCCTAAACTGTGAGCCGAAATAGCCCCTCTGTCCTTCAGGGGCGTCTTGCCAGGTGCTTGGTCACAGCGACAAGGAGAGAAACTAATGCACAGTAAGAAGGCAGAATCGATGGCGCCTTCCACTTAGATGCAGAGCTGGTCAATGGAAAAGCCCAGGCTGCTTCCACTGGCAGCAGGAACTGCATGGTGGCCAGGGACCAGGAGGATCATGCATTAGAAAACAGGCTGAGTGGGGAATCTAACCAGTGTAAGATGAAAAGCGAGCATCTACATTCTGCTGCCTGCCCCAACTTGCCCACATGCACCTATACAGGTAGGCACTACCCCGAAATGGGGATCCTGTGGGGATATCTGTGTAGAAAGGGAAATCAGTTCTTGGAAGATATCATTGAAACACAGTTTGCAAAAAACGTTTTCTCAGGGGCTCGAGGGATGCCTCAGTGATTTAGAACGCTGGCTGTTTGTGCTTCCAGAGGACCTGGGTTTGGTTACCATCACTCAATTCAGGGGGTCCAAAACCACCTTAAGTCCAATGGCAGGCAAGTCTAACATCTCTGGCTTCCTCGAGCAGTCCCATTTCTTATGCAGAAATGCACACATACTTTTAATTAAAAACAAAATGATTTTTAACTATTTATATTAGTGTTCACTGCTAGGGGTTTTAGAGTACACAGTAGAACTGGGGGTAGAGCTCAGAGGTATGCATGAGGCCCTAAATTCAATTCCCAGCACCAAAGAGAAAATAACCTTACTATTTCTTGAAGATTTATTTTCATTTTTCATTATGTATATGTATGTGAATATGTACACGTGGAGGCCAGAGGAGGGCATGAGATTCCCTGAAGCTGCAGACAGTTGTCACCTACCATGTGGGTGCTGAGATCTGAACCCAGGTCCTCCCAGAGCAGCAAGCTCCTAACTGCGGAGCCATCTCTCGGATCCATGAGTCATTTTAAATTAATTTCTCATCATTACAAAACTGTCAAATAACAACCATAGTTGTGCTTGTGAGGAATCAAGAGGGAAATTTTGCATAGTTAGAAATGGGGTTTTGATCTAAAATAAAAAGCAGAAAAACAAACAAGCAAAAAACAGGGTTGAGTCTGGAAAGAAGTTTCCAACGCCTAAAAAGGTTGTGTTCAGGGTTTTAGTGAGAGCAATAGCTGTCAGACACTCCAAGAAGAAGCCAGAGGGCGCTGAGTAAACTATGTTGTTCCCCATCACTGTGTGTAAGGTCCTAAGTTTACTTCCTACATGGAGAAAAAAATGGGAGAAGAAGTAGTAGTAGTAGTAGAAGTGGAAGAGGAAGAAGAAGAAGGAGGAGGAGGAGGAGGAGGAAGAGGAGGGGGAGGGGAGGGGAAGGGGAGGGGAAGGGGAAGAAGAACAACAAGAACAAGAACAGGAAGAGGAAGAAAAAGAAAAGAAAGACAGAGAAAGAGAAAAAGAAAGAAGAAAAAGAAAAAGAAAAGAAAAAGAAAAGAAAAAGAAAAAGAAAAAGAAAAAGAAAAAGAAAAAGAAAAAGAAAAAGAAAAAGAAAAAGAAAAAGAAAAAGAAAAAGAAAAAGAAAAAGAAAAAGAAAAAGAAAAAGAAAAAGAAAAAGAAAAAGAAAAAGAAAAAGAAAAAGAAAAAGAAAAAGAAAAAGAAAAAGAAAAAGAAAAAGAAAGAAGCAGGAGGATTGACTTGAGTTTAAGGGCACCTGGGTTAGCTACCTAATGAATTCATGGACAGTCTGAGCTACAGAATATCTCAAAAATTAAAAAATAAGAAGGGGAAAGAAATGATTCCAGCAAATCTCCATTGTCCGATAAACAAATCTCCAAACACCCTTTCCCTTCCCTGCTCATATTAAATTAAATTACTATTCTAATTTGGAGGTTTAATTAACATTCAACTACTCTTGGTTTAAAACGCATTTGAGATTTAAATACTGAAATTAGATCTATTCCCTTTTTTCCCCTCCAAATTATATGCCCAGGACTTCTTCCCCAGCTAAATCCCAATCCCCAGTCAGCAGCCGCCTGCCTTTCTGTGTGGTCCGGAGCATCTCAGGGCCTGAGAGTTCTCCATGGACCACACCCACCTGCCACTAACAAGTATGGCTCAGTGTTACGCTCTATGAGAAAATCACACTAGAATGAGAAATGGGGTCGGTCGGACCCTCTTGCTGGCCCCTCCTTTCCTCGGATCATACTGCTTTAATTCTGTTATCACTCTTCAGGGTTCAGCTCTTAGGGTCAGATTAAAGGGACAACTTGTCTTGGAGGGGAGGAGGAATAAACCCATGAAACACAAGTGGTTTGAATTCTATGTGACCCGACAACCTTGAAAACTTGGTCCCTGGATGATGGCTGTTTTGAACAGGGGTGGAACCTTCAGAGAGCATCCTTGGTGAAGGATGGGTCACAGACGTGAGCCTAGATACCAAAAACCTGGCCATACCTCCCTCCTGTCTACTCTCTGCTTCACACTCCTGATGCTGTGCCTTTCCTATCATGATAAACCACATTGCTTCTTAAACCGTGAGCTGAAATAGACCCTTCCTTTCCTAAATCAGTTTTTTGGCAGGTATTTTGATACAGCCAGAGGTGTTGCGGCTTTCTCAAGCCTCTCTCCACTCTGTACACGTGTTCTCATTCATTTTACTGCAGATCCATTATTATAAACATGCTGAGTAGCAATAATTGTGCTTCTAAGTTATAACCTCAGGATGAATCTGACAATAAAATCTAAAAGAAATGTGTTTATTCTCCCAACTAAGTTTTAGAAATTAAGCAGGCAGCATCCATCTACCCTGATAAAGGGGGTTTGGTTTGGGTTTGGGTTTGGTTTGGTTTGGTTTGGTTTGGTTTGGTTTGGTTTGGTTTTGTGTTTTAAGCCCTGTGTCTTAGACTCACTCTCAAAACCAAAATGTCCTAAGTGGCAAACTCACACTCACCTGAAAGTTACAGAGTGGCGAGCAGGCGTTCAACTCCATCACGGCACACACTGCAACTAAAACTGTGATAGACCCCAGACCTGTCGGGGTGCCAGGTAAAGCATGCATGGACGACATCTGTCAGTAGCTCTGCCTGTCGCTCCTCCAAGCTTTCTGTCCTTGGAGGAAGTTCTCTATGGCGCCCAGAACAATGGCAGCCCTCGTCACTTATTCCAAAGACAGACTCAATTATCAAGATCTTTTGGACCAGTGAAGGATGAATGATATAATTCTTGTACGTAAGAAAATGTCCATTGTTCCTTTTTGTTTCTAATGCTGTCTTGGTCTAATCTGGCACACGTACTGTCTGTCTGTAGACTGCCACATGCCTGTCCTGCCCGCAGAATCTTTTTGGCAGTGTAACAGCTATGGAGGACAGCCACTCATTATGAGACAACAAAATTTTTACCTCATACCCAGAAGAATCATTTCTGAATCCACCGTGCCATCACCTCACACAGCTCTTTAAGACACTGTACACCAGTGTTCTGGCTATTTATTCTACAGTGCTCTGGCGCTCCACGGGGTGATCAAGCTTCTGCACTGCCTGGGACATCAGAGCCTTTCCACATTTAGGCGCTATGTACACAAAGTGGGTAGTATCTTAGGATGGACCCTGTGTGGACAACTACACTGGCGGTATGTAAGAGATGGAAACTAAAGAGCTCCTTTCTGTTCCCTCCCCCAACAACACGATCACAGGGCCTCTATTACAGCATACACAGACTAGTTCCAGCAGGTATAAGCTTTGCACACTACAACCATGTGGGAAACTGAATTATGAGACCCTGGTTCACTTGATACAATATCTTGGGAAGGCTATAGCTGTCACTTATTAAATGTCACACACCTTGTGGCTGACAACAAGAGGTTAACCCTTTCTGTACTTTAACCCTCAGTTCTGTAAAATGGAAATCATAATCACTGCCTACCTCTTGGGATGTTTTAATAAAAACAAATGAGGCAACAGGAAGCATATGGGATGCTTGAGTCAGTACTGACCCTTCTGATCTCTGGGTTCTCTCGGGGGCATCATCTCCTCCATTGCGGCTCTACCCCATGTTATATGAATACCCTCAGGTCCACATCTGCAAGGGAAGCTTTCCAGGTTCCAGTAGGTCCACACACAGCTCACTAGTACCATATGAACCCTCTAGCAGTCTGCCTCTCCTTACAGGCAAGTTTCCTGAGACTTAATGGCACCTGTCAATTCAACCATTACACATGCCAAATACTACATGATCCTCATTCTGGGTCCTGCTTATGGCCTCACACAAATTGCATGTTATAATCACCCTATCATCTCTAGATTGAACAAACCTTTCCCTTTGTCCACTTCACTGTCAGAAAACTTGCCTCAATCACCGATCTTTCCTTGGCTTCTTATTTAACACTCAACTCCTAGATCTCCAAATCTCTAGGTCATTCCCCCGATCCAGAACCTACACAATCTACCATAGACGATCTCTCAAACCCATGGGCGGATGCTCCACCCCTCCCAAGGCCTCCTGAAGTTCGCAGCTAAAACCTGTCCTTGTCCCTGAATCCACCTGAGAGAACAAACCCCAGGACCATGCAAGGTTGGGCTAGGATTCCGTCCCCACAGAGCGTACTCCTCCTGACCCCGGAACAGCCATCTGAGCTCTTCAAGCCCAGCTTCTTAGGTGCAGCCTCTGGATGATAATCTCCTTATTCCTTTGAGGAATAGTGTGTGTGAACAATGGTTCAGGTGGGCATCAGCAACAGTATGACCCTATTACACATCTCACCTCACTGTCCTGCCCATACGCCAGTATTTCCAGAGTATGCCACAAAGGCACACACTTCTACACATGTACTCAGTCTCTTTCTTTGCTCCCCTTTCAACCTTCAGTGGTGTCACCTCCTGAATGTTATAATAAGCATACCTCATGACGTAATAGAGGAGTTGACTTCTTTTCCTACACCTTCCTCGACAATGATGTTTTGATGTGTGTGCTTGAGAAGAGATACATGCACTCCTATATGCACATGGCCACACACATAAAAATGTACAAGAAAAACAGAAAAAGAAATAATAAAGAATTTGCAATCATGATAACTGTGTTAGAGAAACATGTGAAAAGGCCAATTAATTAAAAGCATATTGCAGAGCTCTAAAGAGGCTCCAGAATCAGAGGTCCTGGGTACCACTGGAGACTGAGGAAGGTGTAGCAGAGGACTAAGCTCAGAAGACCCACGTGAAAGGATGCTGACGGGAGTTGGTCTCCAGATCTCTCCTGCCCCGCCTTCTTAGGCACTGGGGATTCTGACTTGGAAGAGACCAGACTGGCCAACCTCAGGTCCAGCTGAAGGCTTCAGCAAGTCCCACACTGAAGGCGGGTTCCAGCAAGTCCCGCACTGAAGGCGGGTTCACGCCATCAAATTCGGTCTGCACAGTAAAATCCTACAACTCCTCCCGCATCTGGCTGCCAGCTTCAACCTCAGGCAACCGCCTTCCCACAGACAAGAAATAAGAAGGATGTAAAATCATCCCAGCCCAGAGAAAAGACTCATTCGCGTGACTGAAAAGCTACAATTACTTCCTGATGTGACCAACTCTGACCAGCTAACAGTGGCCACTGAGGCACAAGGCATTCGAGCCCACCTTATAGCAACTCACTCTGATGTGAGCAGGCTGCCAGGCTCAGCAGGGGTTTGCGTAAAGCATCTGTCATAACTGAGGCTGACACACATTACACATGCACACACACACACACACACACACACATTACACATGCAAACACACACATTACACATCCAAACACATACATCACACATGCATGCAAACATACACACATACATATAAACAGACTCAAGACAAGAATTCTAAGATATGTCAACAATCTCAGAGTAGACTTTTAAAGCATAAACTAATAAACTGAGCAAGGTAAAGGAAAGTGTTGTTTCTTTCACACGACTAGAACATGAGATATGGTGGTCCTTGCCCTCTTCCTTCCACCATCTCAGTCCTATGGAACAAACGGGACTTCTAAAAGGCTGTCTGTCAGGCTGTGATGCAAGACCAGCCTTGCTGGCTATCAGCAAGGCCTCAGGAACCAAAGAAAGCACCTGGATCTTCTTACAATTGAAGGCATTCATGCCCGAGATGAGACTGAACTCTACTCAGGCAAGAAACGTGCTTATTTTATAAAGCAAAGAAGAGCAGAACGGTGACTCCTGCAGGTAAACAGAACAAGAGGGAGATCTGAGGAAATGAACTTGAGGCCACAGAAACGGTGGCGGGTTCATGCTGCAGTCCAGTGCAGCCTCTGCAAAGCCCAATGAACACAGAACCCATGGAATGCTGTAGCCCACGCAGACTTAAACCAATAAACAGTAAACAAATAGAAGTGGGAGGGAAACTGGAGTAGGATAAAATCTTAACTTTACTTTTTTAATTCTAAGAACACACAACCAGTCTAGGGAACCAAAACCATGATAGATTAACAAACGAATTGGGAGACATTTGGATCTGAAAGTCATTGAAATCTGAAGCATTTTTCCAGAAATTGGAACACTGACTGTTCTTCTGAAGGTCCTGAGTTCAAATCCCAGCAACCACATGGTGGCTCACAGCCGTCCGTAACAAGATGATGCCCTCTTCTGGAGTCTACTTACATATAATAAATAAATAAATCTTAAAAAAAAAAAAAAAGTCTTTGAATGTCTGCACCCCAAGCTCCACATTAGGAAATGGCCTGGTTAAGAGCTTCCTCTTAGGACCCGCCCATCCACTCTGCACAGTAGGCTAGAGTGATGTCAGTCACCAGCCTGAGGGGCTACAGCCTCAGGACCTGTCCTTGGGATAAATGTGGAAGCTCTTCTTTCTGTCCTGTGACACCAATCCCCTTTGGAAAATGACTTCTCTGTGTGCTTCCTTGCTGTGAAGCAAAGTGATGCCTGTGAGGACCCAGCTACAGTGAGCTGTGAACAGGTAACTTGAGAGCCCCTGTCCCACAGTGGGATGTGGCAGCCTTTAGTGAGCTGTGAACTTGTAAAGTGAGGTCACCCGTCCCACAGTGGGACATGGCAGCCTTTAAAGGGAGTGAAATCGGACCAATTTTGAATTACCATCCAATTGTATAGAATAGAAAGAAGTGGAAAAACCTCTAAATTTAGGATGCTCAGAAGGTCTTTACAGATATTTTATCTTTCTCTTTCTCCCCTCTGTGGTAGCACACAGCATGCTGATCTCCAATAAAGGTTCTATCTTGGGCTGAAAACAACTAGGGCAGCAGAGAAGAACAAAAATAGAGTGAGATGTAAAGTAGGCCACAGTCCCAGAAAAGCCAGCATGTTGTGTGTGGGGAGAAACATCTCGGCCCTGTCTTATAGTAGCAACCAGCACTGTGGAGTCCCCCCAACACCGCTGTGAATGTACGCCGGGCAGGGAGGCCTTCGTTGTTCTCGAGATGCTGTTCCTTTTTATACAGACAGGATAGACACCAAGGCCCAAGAAAAACTTCGTACCAACAATGAAAAACAATCAATATTTGCATGGCAAAACATGTGTTGGCATTTATAGGTTTTGGAAGGAATTTGACCACTGAAATGAAAAAGAGAAATTGGTTCTACCTCAACGAGAAAAACTTCTGCATCAAGTCAAAATTATGACCATTGAAGTAAAGCATTAATAAATTCAGAGCAATTGGTACCAAGGAAAGAAAATGCCGCTGCCTCGGGCTAGCTCAGCATGTGGTACCCAGGTATCAGAGATGCTGACAAATGAAGCAGCATGTAGAAGTGGGTAGGACTCCTACACCTAAAGACATGAGGAGAGCTTGCACCCAACCTGTGGGAGATCTAGGGTGTTCACTGCATAATGAATAAGTAAGGACAGCTGGGGGTGGCAGCTCAGGCCTGTCAGAACGGCACTTAGAAGGCTGGGACAAGAGGATTACCACAAGTTAGAGGCCAGCCCGGGTTATACAAAAAGTTCTAGGCTAGCATGGGCTACACAATGATACTCTATACATAAAAAAAAAAAAAAGTAAATAAGTCTGGTCATGTGATACATAGCTGCATGAACTAGGGGTCGTCCTCACAGGTAGCATCTATTCCAGCGTTCCCTGGATGCTGAAGATGGACTCTGTCCCTGGCTGGTCGGTGTAAGATCAGAGGAGAGCCGCTGCGACATGGGATTGAGGAAGAGAGAGGGCTGCAATGACTCCTCCCCGCTCACAACTGGAAGAGGAGATACTGGAGTGAGGAGCCGGGAAGATGAGGCCTCTCCGGAGTGTGAGGCATCAACACACAGCCCTGAAGGAAGACAGGCCACCGAGTAACTGAATAGCATCTCTCAAACCTCCCGGAGACCGGCTGCAGGTATCCACACAGGAATGTCCACCTCGGAGCCTGCTGCGTCTCAGCCACGGCATTTCAAGAACTGTTGGCTACTGCACTGCCTTAGACTCTGGATAAACTGCTGCCTCCTTCCCCGTTCCCAGGCCATTTGCTGAGCTAGGGAACCGTTACACGAAGAACTTGAAAACTTAGCTTGTAAAGTATCAGATCAATATCTAGCACTGACCTACTGCCTAGATTAAGCACCATAACATGTGATGGTTTGAATAGGCTTGGCCCGTGGGAAGTGGCGCTATTAGGAGGTGTGGCCTTCTTGGAGGACTTGTAGCCTTGTTAGAGGAAGTGTGTAACTGCAGCGGTGGACTTTGAGGCTCCCATGCTAAGGCTTTGCCCAATGCAGAAGAGAGCCCCCTCCTGACTGCCTGCAGGAGAGAGTTTCCTTCTTGCTGCCTTTGGGTCAAGATGTTCTTTATCTGTACACAGTAGGATACAATGAGTCCTCGGCTTTCCTGGAATGGTATTTCTGCTTCATTTTCTACTGAAAACACCCTTGCACTTGTGGGTGTCCCACCTGCCACCTGTTCAACACAGTGACTGAGTTGAGTAATACATCACATGGAGGTTTATAAGAAGTGTGTGTGTGTGTGTGTGTGTGTGTGTGTGTGTGTGTGTGTATTATCACCTGAGTCCCAAAATACCTACTTAAAATGAATTCTTGAAATCTACTTTGCAACGACTTGAAAACCCCTTTATAGAAAAGCCCAGGTATCATCAGAGAAACTTTCTCTGCTGGAAGCAGATACAGAGAACCACACTCAAGCATCATGCAGAGCTCAGGGGACCCCGTGGGAGAGAGGGAGGAAGGGCTGTTGGAGCCAGAGGGGTCAAGGACACCAGGAGAACATCGCCCACAGAATCAACTAAGCAGAGTTGACAGGGGTTCACAGAGACCGCAGCAGCAATCACGGAGCCGCATGGGTCCGTGCAAGGTCCTCTGCATACATGCTGTGGTTGTTTAGCTTGGGGTGCTGTGGGGGAGCTCTAACAACTGGACTGGGGGTGTCTGATCCTTTGCCTGCTCTTGGAACTCTTTTCCGTCTACTGAGTTGTCTCATCCGGAGTGGATATGAGGGTTTGCGCCTAGATTTATTACATTTTTGCAATGTGATTTTCCAGTTGATATCACTAAAAAGCCTGCTCTTTTCTGTAGCAAACAGAGGATCCGTGGACCTGGGGGAGAGGGCGGGTAGGGGCTGGGAGGAGTGGAGGGAAGGGAGGCTGTGGTCAGGATGTGTCATGTGAGAGAAGAATTAATAAAAAGAAGGAAAGAGAATCCCTATGGAATTCAGCACCTCCCATTCCTCTCCTTTCTGGTTGAGGGCAGTTGTGATGCTCAGTCCTCAGCATTAACTTGACTGGGTTTGTAATCACATGGAAGACGCATGGCTGGGTGTGCCTTTGATGGAGTTTCCAGAGAGGCTTCACTTGAGCTGAGAGGACTCAGTAGGCAGCATCATTCCATGGTGTGGTCCAGGCTGAGTAAGGAGGAGGAAGTGAGCTACACAGCAGCTCCCTGCTTGCTGACTGCAGACTGAATGTCACCAGCTGCCTGTGATAGACCAGCTGCCTGTGATGGCGGTTCTTGGTTGTCAACTGGACTACAGCTGAAATTAACTGGAACCAAGGGTACACCTGTGACATATTTTTCTTGATTGAACTGTTGAGTTGAAAAGACCCACCCTAAATCTGAATATCCTGGGGTAAGAAAATCCACTTTAAACCTGGGCCACACCTTCTTGTGGCCGCCTGGATAAAGAACATAGAAGAAGGAAGCTCTTGTTTTTGGCCTGCTTGGCCTCATTCTCACTGTTCATTCCCTCGATGGTATCTAGAGTACACTGAAGACCTCTGAGGCATCCAGACTCACGGACTGGACACCTCAGTTCTCGGACTTTCTACTGTTAGACAGCCACTGTTGGACAAGCAGGATTACAGACTAAAATACATTCTAATAAATCATACATGCACACACACATTCTCTCTCTCTCTCTCCCTCTCTTTCTGTCAGTTCTGTTCCTCTAACATGCCCCACATCCCTGTGCTCTAAAATTGTGTATGCAAAATAAGACCAAATGGCTTAGCAGTTAGAGCACTAGCTGCTCTTAATAGGACCATGTTCAGTTCCCAGCACAGAAAGTGACTCATGACTGCCCCTAACTCTAGTTCCAGAAGATCCAGTGCCCTTTTCTGGCCTCCACTGGTACCAGGCACACATGCATTGTACATACATGTACACATGTAGGCAAATATAAACAGGAAGGGAGGAGGAGAGAGAGAGAGAGACTAAAGGAAGGAGGAAGGGAGAAAGAAAAGAAGGGAGAGAGGGAGGGAGGGAGGAAAGAAAAGAAGGGAGAGAGGGAGGGAGGGAGGGAGGGAGGGAGGGAANAGGGAGGGAGGGAGGGAGGGAGGGAGGGAAGGAGGGAGAATTAGTATAGTATCCCAACTCTGGACCACAAACATTAACCACTAACAGAATTTCCTAGAAGTTTCAGCTATACACACATTAGTAAGACAGCAAGATATGAAGTAAACGCTTTCCTGAAAAAAATACTGAAGGCTGAGGTGTGGCTCAGTAATAGAGCACAGACTGACCACATGCAAAGTCTTAGATTCTATTCTCAGAATGAAAACCGAATGACGTATTATATTTCTTACTTATATTCACCAGCATTTCACCATTAAAGTAAATAACAATGTACATACTCTAAAACTAATTTCATTAAGAGAAGTTGAATTATACAATTAAATCGAAGCTATTAAATAGAAGCTAACAGCCTCTGACTATAGTAGAAAATTATTATGCAATATGTTGACTCTCTGAGCGGTGGAATAAGCAAGGGCCCAGTCTTTTAAAAAGCTGGTATTTAATGAAATAGACTTTGGCCCATTGATATGTGGCATCAATCGTTGGAGGAACAGAAAACACGTTATCTCCCATTTGTACAATGAGTAGGGTAGCAAGAGCTACCAGCAAATCGTATTACTTCAGCTATGAGACAGGCCCAGATCACCTCGGAGCCCTCCCGTGTGCACCTTCTTGTTATACAATGCCCTTTCGCAGTCTGGGAAGTGTGTTTTCCAAATGTGCTTCAGGGTTTATCCAGAGTTTCCTGTGACAGAGGGCGTGCAAGTGCGTAAGCTGGATCATGATTGACACTCGGGCCCTGGCTCATGTGGTGGGGATTTTGAGAATGGATTGCTGCAGCTCTTCATGCTTGTGGTGACACAGGCAAACCCTGTGCAGGCTGTAGGCATTAGGAAGCTCAAGAGCGAGCTGTTCAAGGGCAGTCATACTACCAATGCTAAGGCTACCCTTGTCAGGAGTCTAAATACACAATTAGCCCATTCCAGGAACAAAACGATCATGGAACAAAGCATAATAATACAGCTAGAAGAGGCACAACACTGGTACCCATGTGTGCACATACACATACAAACATGCACATGTGCACTGGAGAACCACAACCCTAACCCAGAAGACGATAACCTTTGCCTTTCGTTTCACACTAATACTTTGTTTTCATAAGTACTTTTTGTTATCGGGCTAGTATACATCATAACAGTATAGGCTCCTTTCTTTGCAGTCTTTCTGATATTTCTAACTAAATTACTGTGGGGTTTTTTTTTCAGTTACCCAGTATTAATAATAGCAATGAATATAACCAGGCATCAAAATGCTGTTCCAAAACAATCATCATTATTTTTTCCGCTCACAGTGCTGAGTAGAGCTAGTTAACACCTCTAAAACGTCTCTCCGGGCGGCACAAGGACAGGGACAGCCAGCTGTGTGGTGGAGGCTGATCTCACAGCAGCACTGGAAACAGTTCTCAAACTCCCCTTCATCAATCACTCACCAATCTTACTTTGCATCTCGGCTACAAAAGAAAATGGGATTTGTTTCCCTGAAGAAATATGTCACTGCTCTGCCTGAATTATTAAGCTTTACTGTTACAGAGAGAAACAGTCAAGGAAAAAGGAAAGTTAGAGCCAGGTTGCCATCTACAGTCAAAAGGCAACATTGCTGGTTCAAAGAGCACTTCCTTGATTGCTGAATACCATCCATAAACATCAGAATTTTTACAAAAGCAAGATGTGTGTGTGACTAAAATCATAACTAATTTTTAAAATATTATAATGATAATAGCATATAGTTAAAGAAGTCATGAATGAATATTTATATATAGTTTTAACATATACTAGAAAATAATCTTAAATGTTCACCATAACCCTAAAATTTAAGGCTTTGAAATACCAAATAGCTCTCCTCACATTATATACATGTTTTAGTAGGAAAGACAATAAGGATTTCATCTCTAAAAGCAGCTCTTGTACATTTTTGTTCAATTTTTCCTGATCCCCTGCATCCTACAGACTGGTTGCTTGTGGTCTCTATTTCTTTTGCTTGAACCCTCTAGAGACCTGAGCATTGAGAAGCACGCACTTGGTTCTGATTACTAAAATGGACAGCATTCAAGGAGAAGGCAGCTTTGATTATAAATGAATACAAGGGCCGAGTTAGGGAGACACGCAAGACTTTCTAATCTGGAAACTTCTTACAGCAAAGGATATTGAGGGGTCTTTAAGGAGAAGTTGCTTGGATTTCAGTTATACATATATGAACTGATACACTTAAATTTAGCAACTGGCAGCTTCAGCTACAGGGCTGGGCCTTGCCTTTCATTTGTCATGGAAAATAAATGGTTTTGGAAGCCAAGGGTTCTGGGGGTAGATGTCATATGCCTCTTCCAATTGTAGAAAACTCTTAAGTAAGTGTTTCATCTCAACTTCCCAACAAGACTTCTAAATCAGCAGCATTGCCCCTTTGCCAAAGAGGAAAGTCAGTCCCTAAGACCTTCACTCGAAAGGGGCTCACCGATTCGCAGGGAACAGTGAGCTAGCGCCCTTTAAAAACCTGTGGCCCGTATATTACAAAGCTAGCTTGGAAAATAACCACTTAGAGTGGGGTGCTCTCTGAAGCGACTTCACATTCTCCCCAGGCCAGGCATGGGTCAAGGAAGGGAGCCACCTTTGGTGATCATATCTTAAAAACTACTTGATTCAGTATTAAAGACAGTTGCTATTTTCATGCCAAATGACAGAAATATTATTGAAGACTCCTTGTAAATTTCCACAAAGGACAAGCTTCTGATAGTTCAACTTGCCAATACAGTCTGCTTCCCAATGGAAGGAATATTAATCCAATCACGTGCTCTCCAGCTTCCACGGGGACCACTAGGAAGCTCGAAGACTTAGACACGCTGCAGGTTAGAACTGGGACTTCCATACACTGACAAGAGCCACATAGACAAAGACTAAATAGTGTCTTCTCTCTTTAACTAAATCATTTATTACAAGCTTTAAATGGGCCCAGTTTCTTAGTGGGGGTTAAAGTATTACAAAACCTTGGCCATTTTTAATTTCCACCATTTATTTGGTCAATATTTATTAAATGCCTTGATTCCATTAGACCTAGGCTAACTTTGAGAATTTTTTAAAAAGAAACTAGATACAATAGTTCATTCCAGCACTCAGAAGGCTAAGGCAGGAGGATTACCATGAGTTTGAGAGCAGCCTGGACTACAGAGTGAGTTCCCAGTCAACCTAAACAAGAGTAATCTTGGCTCAATAAAGCACGAGTAAGCCACAGTCCATGCACAGTCTCTAGGGCTTTAAAAATGTAATACATGTGTATCCAAATAAAGGCTCTATTGTTTTTAGCTTTTAAAATGGCCTGTTTTCCCAGCTCAGTTATTTTTCTGTCCTTCTTGTTATACAATAGGCACCCAGCAGTACCTGCCACCTGTATTTCATCCTGACCTCCCCATGACTGGCCTCTGGAAGGAATGCAACAGGCTATGGACATGCAAAGTAGTGAGGGAAAATTACAGCATGAGCTCACAGTTAGGAAGACCATGAGACAGTGGGAGTGGAGGAGGAAGTGGACCTCTTAGCTAACAGCAGGAGGATGGAGCCCAGCAAGCCTGACTGACTGCTGGCTAATCTCCACAGTGAGATCCCTGAGACTGGAGCCCCTTCTTGTCTGGGGAACCGTGCATTTATCTGTGCTTTTGTCTGCTGCAGCCTGGAGAGTGAACCTAGGGATTCATGCAGATAGGACTAGTATTCTACTACTGAGCTGTATCCTCGGCCCTTTCTTATATGATATTTTGAAACAGGGACTCACTAAACTCTCCAGCCTAACCTTGAACTTAAGATCCTACAGCCTCAGTCTCTCTCTCTCTCTCTCTCTCTCTCTCTCTCTCTCTCTCCCTCTCTGCCTGCCTGCCTGCCTGCCTGCCTGCCTGCCTGCCTGCCTGCCTGCCTGCTGGCAGCAAACACAATGAGACTAGCTGCCTATTGCTTCTGCCAACAGAGCATCCTGCTGTATGTGCTGTATCCTTCTTTTGTTAAATCACTTCTCACTGGGTATCTGGCCACCACCACAATGATTGAAGGAATTCCCACAGGTAGGAAGTCTTTAAGAGGTTTGAGGTCATTAAGCCACTGGGGGCAAGTCTGAGGGGGAGGAGGGGGAGGAGGAGGAGACAGGGACTGGGACTGGGACAGAGAGAGACTCCACCCATTTCCTCTTTTTCTTATTCACTTCCTGGCCAGAAAGCAGAGAGTTTGGTATGCTCCACACTCCACATGATATTACCATGCCTTATGGACTGATAAATCTAAAAGTGGGAGCCAAAATAAATGTTCTCTCACTTGAAGTTGATATTCTTGGGTGGTTGACATAGTAAGAGAAATCTAAGACAGAGCCTGTGAATAGGTGGTTTTCAGCATTGAAATCTTTGTGCCAATGTGTGGTGGGGCTTGTGTCATAACTAAATTAGATGTATCATTGTTGTGACTAACTCTCCCCACACTGAAAATATTTAGAAATCTCTGAAACTCTGTATAGACCTGTGGGAAAGAAGGTAAGATTAAATAAAGGTTTTCTTGTGGTGAGAAGTATTTAGATCTGCTATCACAAGAGAACACTACAGACATCAGCATATCTTAAAATAAAATAGAATGGAGATTGTTTACTGGACCACCAAAACCAGCCAACAGTCTGCTATGAAGGCCACTCTTATCTCGACCCTTGCTTTCTTTCTCAGTGGAAGTCTGATTTTATTGAACTAAGTGAAATGTCCAAACAAAAAGAATGCAGTTTCTCAGCATAATCTTCCAAGTAGAAGTAGCCCACATGAACTAATTCTGGTCAATGAGATATAAATAGAAGTCTACTAGTTTATTCAAAACAAACAAGGCATGTGTGGTGTCAAATCCCAGCATTCAGGAGGCAGAGGCAGGTGTATCTCTATGAGTACAAGGCCAAGCTGGTCTATGTAGTGAATTCTAGTCCAGAGTTAATGTGATAAGACTCAGTCTCAAAAGTAAATAACCAGGGTTAGAGAGATCTTGTAGTAGTAGCATTTTAGTAAATCCCGGTGCGGGGTTGCTACCTGACTCAATGGTTTATGTTCCCAAATTTAGCACACACATACACACACACACACACACACACACACACACACACACAGCCTTTATGTTTTAATATGCCTTATGAAGCACAAAAACTAGTTAGCTGCCTAACCTCCATGCTTTTGGAATCTACCTCCCACCAATAATTCTGAGTTACGACTTACTAATTTCTATGTTCCATCTTGGCTGCTCTGAACTCCAATTAGTCAGCCTTCTGGGATGTTCTATGGCCCAGAGCCCAGGGTGCTTTCCTCACTTCTCTACTGCATGGTGGCCTCTGTGTCTCTCCTCTCTCCACACTCTCCCCACGTGCCAGATCTCCTCTTCCTCCTCCTCCCAGTCCTAAGCCCAGGAACCCTAAAATCCCATCTCTGCCCTTCCCAGATACTGGCTGCTGGGATCTTTATTTACCAACCAGAACCAACGGAGGGCAGGTTCTCAGAGGCTATGTGTGGACCCTCCGATGCAAACAGGTTTGGGGGGAACCCACATAGCATTTGAAAACAAGCAGCTACAAGATCTTTCAGAGGATCTGAGTTCAATTCCCAGCAACTACATGGTGGTTCACAACCATCTGTAGTGGGATTCGATGCCCACTTCTGGTATGTCTGAAGACAGTAACAGTACTCATATACATAAAATAAATAAAGAAATCTTTAACCAAAAAAGTAAATATATATATATATATATATATATATATATATATATATATATATAAANNNCTGCCTCTCCCTCTCTGCCTGCCTCTGCCTCTCTGCCTCTCTGCCTCTCTGCCTCTCTGCCTCTCTGCCTCTCTGCCTCTCTGCCTCTCTCTCAACCTCTCTCTCTGCCTCTCTCCCTCTCTCCCTCTCTCCCTCTCTCTCTGCCTCTCTGCCTCTCTCTGCCTCCCTCTGCCTCCCTCTGCCTCCGCCTCTGCCTCCCTCTGCCTCTGCCTCTGCCTCTGCCTCGGTCTTCTAACCAGGCTGTCAGATCATTTTGATTTCTCTTTCGACCTTAGGTCACTTGTCTTTGTCTAACTCTTTAGGCATCTGGGTGGCATCCTCTAAAGCGCTGCCCTGCATCTGTGAATCCCACATGACTCGTCATGTCACATAGAGCGCCTATACGCTGGCTGGGCTCTATCGGTGACCTTCTTCTGTCTGTCTTCACCCAGAGCATCCCACGTATGTCTTGTGCGGATGGACCATGGGTAGGGGAGGCAAAGCAGTCACTCTGTTTCTGTTTCCAGCCAGCTGTGGCCTGAAGCAGGTATCTCTCTCCACTTTTATGAGCCATCCTATTGAGAATACACTTGAAATAAAACCAAATACAGCCCTTCTCCACAAACGCCTAGTGTGAAAGTTCACCATTTCATCACGCTTGTCCTGACCTCAGGATGCCTTCGCCTCACATTAATGTCATCTCAGACCAGTGTAAATGTTTTGCTTTGGGTTTTGTATTGGGGTGTGTGTGTGTGTGTGTGTGTGTGTGTGTGTGTGTGTGTGTTGAGACCCAAAGGGCCTGGAATTCGCTATGTGGCATAGACTGGCCTCCATCTCCCAAGTGTTGAGATTACAGTCATGCACTACCATGGCTTGCTCAAAAAACTTTTAAATTTATCTAATAACTTGTTTTTATAAAGTCTATGTGTGCTCAATATTCACTTAGGTATCAGAACATCTCGGGGAATGTGATGTGTGAATACAAGCAAATCTTGAGTGCAGGCAAGGGTAGACCCACAGAGGCCAGTGTCAACAGTGCTTAAACAAAGTGTAAAGGCCCCCAGCAAGCACTCTCGATGGGTGCATGGGATGGCAATGTTCCCCTTTGTACAATTAAGACTGCCCTAAAGTAGAAGCCCAATGTGAGAAACAGCTGCTTCTCACCCAATGGAAATCTCCTTTGAACAGCATCGCATATGACGAGACAAAAAGGAATACCCTCTGTGAGCCCGGAGAAGTGAACATTGCAAGATAAGAAGGGAAATCGAGAGGGTGGAGAGATGGCTCGGTAATTAATTCCAGAGGACCTAAATTCAGGTCCCAGAGTTCTCACGCAGTTCAAGCACCCACAGGTACCTGCACTCACATACACATACCCACCCCTCAACACACACCTACACCTGCACATAAGTAAAAATAAGAAATTTAAAATAAGAATGAAAACGGGTCCACGTCCTTAAAAAGATCACAAGAGGACACGGAAATGACCGTTAGACCGTTGACCGCAACTCACCACTGTCTGGGATTGCTTGGTGGGAACTCTTGGACTTCACACTCTGTTTCACTTTCGTGGGTTTCTCTGAGTTTGAGTCTTTCTTCCCTTTCCTCTTCAGAGGCTGAGGAGATGAGTTATCACTGGAGCCGATGGTTGACTTAGATTGCCGATAATTTCCCTAGATGACAAAAGATTAGACCTTCACAATTGGCTAATGAACTCTCGGAGCTGTTCCCAGTACATTCACGTGGCTAACTAGTGAGCCCAGGGACAGGGCCCTGGATTCGTTTCCAACTGTTGGTCTTGCTATCACACTAACCACAAACACACCTTCCTAGAGGCAGGTGGAAGGTCTGGCAGAGGAGGAAGACTAAAAATAATCACCCACAATTGGCAATCCCTTCACAGGTGCCAGGTGTGGCACAAAACTCCTTCCCCTGGGACTGGGGATGGAGCTCAGAGGCACAGTGCTTGCCTATCACGTGGTGAGGCCAAGATTCCATCCCCATGGCACACAGAGACAAACAAAAATGAAGCCATTCCTGGGATGGGGAGACAGATGGCTCGGTCACAGTGCTGGCCCACACACGCAGGAAAAGCCCAGCATAGAGGTTGTACTTGCAATCCTAACACCAGGAGGGGATCCCCAGAACTCTGTGGCTGACTAGCACCCTATCCAAACTGGGGGTCCCCAGAACTCTGTGGCCGACTAGCACCCTATCCAAACTGGGGGTGGCCTTGAGGGTTCAGGAACTGCCAAAAACAAACTAATGAGCACACAACTGGAAGGTATCCCAAAAAACAACATCAGACGTTGACCTCTTACTACACGCATGAGCACAAAGGATTGTCTCACCAGCTGAATGTGGCTGAGGTACCTGCCCTTATACTGTCACAAGGATGAATGGGAAGATGTGTAAATTGACTGTTACTATTGCCTGATGGGAAGGGTCTGGTGTTTTCTCTAAGATCAGAGGATATAGATATAGATGTATGTAAAGATATAAAGTCATATCATGGATAGGGCTGTGGCTCTGTGATAGAGGGAGCACTTGCCGAATGTGTGTGAGACCCTGCACTGAATCTCCAGCTGCAAGAATACAGTAAGTAAGTAAATAAGTAAATAAATAAATAAATAAATAAATAACTCAACCATATTGGTGCAATTTTTATGCAACATCTGTACTGTGCTACTATCTGAAAATAAATGTAGTAATATTAAATAAACAAATATGCCTGGAAGCCTATTATAACTGCTCATTTTAAACATTTATATATTCAGTCACCCAAAAGCATTTAAATGGTTTTAGCCATCACCCAATTAAGAACAGAAAAAAAAATCCCCATCTTACAAATGAAGTTATTTATGCAATTTTGTCACAGCCTACAAGAAAATGAATTATGCATAGATTTATTAACAGTATGAAAACTTGTCCAAATCTATAACATTTTTGCATAATTTAATTTCCCATTCCAACTGCAATTTAGACATCTAGTTTCCATTTAATTATTGTATGATCTACAAGCAGAGATTTTTTTTTTCTTTTCTATTTTTCAGTGTAGTCACTGTCTGGAGAAGACAGACAGACAGTAGGACAGGAGTGGAGCTTCAGCAGTCGCTAGCAAAACCCAGACTGTGGTCTGTATTCAGTGATGTCACTACATCATGAGAACACTGTAAGATTCATGTGACAACAGCGATCCTTCACAGACACTTGGTGCCTTTCTAGACGGTTTGGAGATGCTGTTAAACTTGGAAGGACAGAAAACCCATCGGGTAAGGGAGCGGGATCCCAGCAAGGGCAGTGTGACTACCCTCCGGGAAAAGGTCACTCACCAGCAGGACTGTGTGACAGAAGGACCTTGTTGTTGGCCACCTAGGGGTTAATAATTTTTTCCAAAGGGTAAACCACTCAGAGAGGTGGTTTAGGGAACATTGAGTAGGATGGTCTGAGTGTCTCAGTGGGTAAATGTGCTAATGTCACCTTAAGAAATGAAAAGGCTTCCTCTTGGGATAGTTAGACCAGAAGCAAGCCAAGTGGGAATTCTACACCTCTCTCCCCGTGTCTTCCATTTCTGTGGTTTGTGGTCTGTGGCACATCTGTTGTCTCTCTGTTGTGTGTGTCTGTCACTGTTGCCTGTCCCAACTAAGACCTTTGTTCTATATTTATTGAACAGCATAGAAAATGTGGTGTGGAAAAGGAATGGTGAATACTCTCTTTTTTGCAGAAATCTTTAGCAGGGTTTTACAGAGAACTTACTTTACTGGCCCAGAGCAACACTCGGAAGTGCAAACAGACATTATCAACCTATACCCACATGTGTTTTCAACATTTGTGGGGAATATTTGTTTTGTTGTTTCCAATCTGTTGACTTCTTTTAGCAAATGATAAACAACACAACACACACACACATACACACACACACATGCACGCACACACACATGCACTATTCCTGATGGTCAGGGGCATGGAATAGTACATAGTTTAAGATTAAAGTCATGTGTTTAGCATTGTCTACTGAAAAGAACTCACTTTCTCCAGGCATGGTGTTTCTCTGACCCCATTTTCTCCCCTGCTCCCCATCTCTGTCTCCCTCTCCCTCTCTGTTTGTGGGGGGGGGGAGGTGTGCATTCCTGGATGCATATAGAGGTTTGACATCTGGCACCTTCTCTCTCTCTCTCTCTCTCTCTCTCTCTCTCTCTCTCTCTCTCTCTGTGTGTGTGTGTGTGTGTGTGTGTGTGTGTGTNTGTGTGTGTGTGTGTGTGTGTGTGTGTGTGTGTGTGTGTGTGTGTTGTTTAGGCAGGGTCTCTCATGAGTCCGAGAGTTCACCGATTGGCTACACAAGCTGGCCAGAAACCCCCTGAGAGTCCCCTGTCTCTGTCTCCTTCCCATAGGGCTTTTAAGAACACACCACCATGGCTGGTTTTTTATGTGTGAGCTGAAGATCCAAACTCAGGTCATCGCATATTTCCCACTGAGTCATTTCCTCCACTCCTATGCTGAAGTCTTCTAATGTCTGAGGTGCTAGATGCATCTACTATGTGGTGTGGCTTTCAAAAAGAGCCATCACAGACAGCACATTATGCATATGTGGGAACAGCCAAGAAGCAGCCAAATTTTATAGGGTGCATTGCAAAAAAAAAAAAAAACAATGGTACTAGAAGCTACTTCAGCCAGTGGGCCTGCCTGCCCCTCACACGCATACTGATAGATCAAATATGAAGAGCTCCAAGTATAGCCTTCAATGGCCTCTCCAACCTAGGAAGCGTGGTGGTTCCCCTGGATCTCGATCCTACAGCTTCCGAGGCTCTTTCCAGAAAGATCTGAGCAACCCCAGCTTCCTTCCCTTCTCGGAAACCCATTTCCAACCCTCATAAACTTGCACCAGAAAAAAAAAAAAAAGTAGGCCATAAAATACCAAGTCTGAGGTCATTTTGTGAGTCGGCCTTGCTAAAGAGCTCCTACAATGCACTATGACTCCGTTGACATCTCTCTCACATGCACCTACCGATGGCAGGTATGAGCTGACTGTCCTGGCGGCAGTTTTCTACACTACAGAAGGCAATTTGGGGGGACAGGAAAATTTCACTTTAATGTATTTATGATTTGCCTCACAGTGACTTCATGATAACTGATTGATTCGTGGCAGCAACTGATTCTTGAGTCAAAACCCTGGAAATCCTAATATTTAACCCCAAACTACTGACCATAAAATGCATTTGACCGGACATAACAAAAACAGGCGGGTTGGCTTTTCAGCGTTTCTGTCATTTTCACCTCTTTGCCACTAGAGGGCACCCTGATCCCGTGCGGTGGAACAACGCAGGCGGAGGACATCCTCCCATTTCCCACTCTTCTTCACGCAATAAAATAGTTAATAGGAAGCTGCGTGGGAGACACACGTGCTTCACAATCTGGTCCCGCGTCCCCTCTAAGGTCAGTGCTGAGGGAGGTGGACAGAAGCACCTGAAGTAGGAAGCTCTACCCTCCTACACAGCCCTCTCACTCATACCCCTCCCGTGGGGCCAGACAGTTAATGATCTATCAAGCCCAGAGTTCTCCAGGGAACCTATTAATTATAGAAAAGGTGTAAATTAGTTCTGTTAAAAACCAAGCTTGTGGCTGAGTTTACTGGCATAGGACGCGGTGGCGGGCATCCACACACGCCCTGTGTGGGTTGAATGAGGACTCTGCACCAGGCACCGTGCTCTCTCCTCAGATGAATACCAACCATACAGCAACAAACCTTCACTTACTTTCTCTTCCCTTGAGAGGTGGCAACCTATACACAGTCAGGGCTTTAGAACCTCTAGAGTCCCAAGAACTGCAACTGAGCCCAGGAAGGAACTGCACTAATGGCTGATGGGCAAGTAAACTGACCAGCAATAACACACTCGAAGAGGTTATAACAGAGAGCCCTCCCGTCAGCCCTGCAGCCACAGAGCACAGCTGCCCGCATCCTGTGCTTAGACTCCAACCACCCTCTGCCTCTTCTATTCTTTCTCTGGCGTGTGTTTGCCATAATGAACTTTAAAAATTACAAATCAAGGGATAGAGAGGGCTCAGTGGTTAAGGGCACTTGCTGCTCTTGCAGGAGACCCAAGTTGGGTTCCCAGGACCCAAGTCAGACAGTTCACAAACGCCTGTAACTCCAGCTCCATGGGATCTGACACTTTCTGCTAATCTCCATGGGTACTTATATTCATGCATACAAACACACACACGCCACTCAACACACATACACAAACACACACACACACAGACACACAGATGATTTCAATTTTTTGTGTGTTTAAAAGTATACATCAAGGGCTGGAGAGATGGCTCAGAGGTTAAGAGCACTGGCTGCTCTTCCAGAGGTCCTGAATTCAATTCCCAGCAACCACATGGTGGTTGTTAACCATCTATAACGAGATCTGGTGCCCTCTTCTGGCCTGCAGTCATATATGCAGGCAGAATGCTGTATCAATAATAAATAAATCTTTTTTAAAAAAGTATAAATCAAATGCTAGCATTCTTCCTTTAAGTCTCTCAATGGCTTCCCGTGGAGGCCTGGATGCAAGCCTTGCTTAGTCTGTATGACTGGGCTGCCAGCTCCTCCTTATTCAGTACTGACTGCCCTGGTACTCTACCCCCCTTTCACCTGTTAAGTTCTTTATCAACAACTTGGATAACTTTGGTTCTTCTACCTCTGCTTCTTCCCTGCCATCTCCTTCCTGCATGATTGGTTCCAAGGCATTGCCATCCCCCTGACACACACACAAGGACTTGAAAGATCCTGTAAGATCCTGGTCAGTTTCTTTATAACACTAAATGTGTATAGTCATTCTTGGCACTTAGTAACTAAATCATCAACAAATACGTGTTGAGTGAACAGCTGACTGGATGAATGGACTGATATAATAGGTTGATAGAGTGAATGGGTTGACAGGTGATAGAGTAGGTGAGTGGGTAGCTTATAGAGTAGAGAGATGGATGGCTAACAGAGCAGATGGATGGATGGATGGATGGATGGATGGACAGATAGATGATGGGATGGACAGATGGATGATGGGATGGACAGATGGATGATGGGATGGATAGATGGATGATGGGATGGGTAGATGGATGGATGGGTGGGTGAATGGATGGATGGGTGGGTGGATGGATGGATGGATGGACAGATGGATGATGGGATGGACAGATGGATGATGGAATGGATAGATGGATGGATGGGTGGGTGGATGGGTGACAGATGGATGATGGGATGGATGGATGGATGGTGGATGAGTGGATGATGAGATGAATGACAGAGTGGGTAAGTGCATGGCTGATACATAGATGTAGATAGGTGTCAGGGTGGATTAGTGGGTGGGTAAATGGCTGTTGGAATGGATGAGTGGACGGTAGGCAGAGTGGATAGCTGAATGTCTGATAAAATGGTAAGTGGTTCCTAATGGAGTCGAAGGATGCATGGCAGAGAGAGGAAGGATATAGAGCTGACAAAGCTTACAGATGGATGACAGAGTGAAGGATGGAAGGCTGCCGAGAAGAAAGACTGGATGGTTGGTGGAGCGGATAGGTGTATGGCTCTTGGAATGGGTGAATGGATGGCTCATAGAGTTTGCTGAGGAGTAGTTGGTTGTGTGGGTGGATGCATGGTTGATAGTTGAAAGATGGATAGCTGACGGGGTGAATGGGTGGTATATATATATATATCTCGCTCTGGGAGTCCTGTGAGAAGAGAGGCAAACTGTCATTTTAATTTTTATATTTTAACATATGAGGGTAGGTTTAACCTTATGAGCCTCTTTTCTACGGGATGGAAATATACCTTACGCCTTTGAGTCACTTCTTCAGTGAGGCCTCTGCATAGCTAAATAGGTTTTCTCTTTTTAGACGCTCATATTCTTCTGAAGAGTTGGTTTGTTTTCATTTTTATCATACTCTGTAGTTATCTCTGCTGACTCACAGAACTGTTAGGTCCACAGCTATCTCCTGCAATAGACCCCAGGCATCAAGGAGATGCCTGTCTTTTTACTCATCCCCCCCCCCACACACACACACACACACTCCGGGCACAATAGCCGGGAATGTGAAGGGCTGGGTTGGGACGTGGTGACCCTGGGTTGGTTACTCAGTTACACTGGGTCTCTGTAGTTACACTGTGCTGCTTGTCTGTAGTACTATGAGAGTGGAGAGCTAAAACTGACATGGTGTGTACGCAGACGGAATGCTGCCACAGGACCCAAAGGAAAGGAAGAGAACAAAGTACAATTCTTAGGGCTGGAGGGATAGCTCAGAGGCAGCGTGCACAAATTCAGCTCCTAACACCCACCTCAGGCAGCTCACAGTTGCCTGCAATTCCAGCTTCGGGGCCTCTGACACCCTTGTCTAGCCTTGGCAGGTACCTGCATTGATGTGCGTGCACCCCCACAAAGGCATATACACATACTTAAACATAAAATAAACCTTAATAAATTATTTCCCAAAACCTCAGATGTATGGGTTTCATTCATCACTTTAATGGTGAAGATTTGTAATTTATTTATTTATTTATTTATTTATTTATTTATTTATTTATTTTTAGCTACTGACATAAATTCTCACCCCTCTCCTCCTCCACCCTGAGAAGTTGGATTCTCTAGGCTCAGGTCGCCTGAGGCCGTCACTGAATTGTCCCCTCCAGGTTACTACTCACCCATTCCCTCAGGCTACATTACTACTGATGCCTGCCTGGGCTATGCCAGGCTGTCCTGTGCGCTAGCACAACCACACAGTGCCTCAAATCAGGTCATTATGTGGCTAGACAAATCAACTCAGCATCCCTGAAAGGAAGCCAATATTAATTATTTCCTCTGCCTAGCCTCTTTCTAGTCACTGAACTACCATTTTCTCTGGCACCTGAGCCCCAAGCCCTGTGGTTCTCCCTGCTTCTATGTTCTCCATCACCCAATCAGCAGGCAAGCTCTGTGTCTTCAGGGATAACAACCTCTTCCTGCTTCCCTTGCTGTCTGTCTAGACTCAGCATGTTATACACCCAGGCTTACCTAAGGAATCACATCACATAAGGCTCTCTCTGCATAAAAGATCTAAGGTTCCTCAACTAACTCAGAGAGCTTTTCTCTTTAATCTCCCAGGGCCTCTCAGGCCTCCTCTACTCAAGGAGAAAGATGGACTTTCATGCTGGAGTTCAGGGTCATAAAGAAATGGCCTTCTCAGGCTCGTCACCCTGCACATGCTGAGGGTCTCTGTTGAAGTTTGTTTAGGAATTCACTTTCCACAAGGTGCGAGGGTCAAAATTCAAACTGCAGAGCAGGCAGGTGCATGGTGACCCCTCCTGCCATTTGCTCAGCAGAAGGAAACCTTTGCTACTTCTATACTGCATCTTTCCTGGTTTGTACTGTTTGTTTTGTTTTGTTTTTATATTTGGGGTTTTTTTTTTTTTCAATTTTAAGTACAGAAGCCAGGGGCACCTGCATTATGTCTTCAGGGTCAAATTTAAGAGAAGGAAAAAGGAAGGAGGAAGGAGAAGGGAAGAGAGAAAATATAATTTCTGAACCTAAATTCATGGCTCTTATTTTGCTTGTCACTATTTAGATCCTGGAGAGAACTTGGCAGAGTGGGGCCTTGGGTGGACACTGAACACTGGCCACCATGTTCATGGCATCTCTCCGTACCCATTTCTCTTTCCCCAACACCACCCCTCCTCCTGAAGCCCCTCTCCTTGACTGTGTCCACTAAAATCTGCACTAGGGTTCAAGGGCAGCGCTCCAGTTCTAGTCTCTTGGTGTCTGTGTCCTGGGCACTCATGTCGGGCTGTTCACAAACCTCCCAGGTGGCTTGCTTGCTTTCCCCTAGAGTTTGAAAACTATGGAAGGCAAGCGCTTCCGTAAGCGGTAAGCGGTGCCATCTTCAGGAATGAGTGTCAAGTCCAATGATATGAACACAACATCATCTTTCTCTTCTGTTAAGAATGTCATGAAATAAAATAGTGGAGAAAGATAAGTACACACCACGAGGAGACAGTATCACTGCACAGCAGGCGCTTACATTACAGGAGAACACAACCACTGCCCAGCTCATCGGAGTGGCGTAGGAATGCCAGAGCAGTTCTGATCACTCCTACCGAAGCCCCTGATAGATCAGAGAGCCCTGAGTCAGAAAGACCTGCTGCTGCAGCACTCTATGACAAAGTGGGCTTCACCTCAGGGGAGCTAGAGATGGGGCAGGGCTAGGAGATGTGCAGCCGTGCACAGTGGGAGCTGGGGGGGGGGGTGCTGCAGTTCAGGCTGGTGGTTAGGGGTTGAGCTGGAATATACAGGGGAGCTCACATGATGAGCTGCAGTGCACAGTGGGAGTTGGGGGTATAATGTAGTGCAGGCTGAGGTTAGGAGCTGAGCTGGAGTATACAGGGGAGGTTACATGATGAGCTGCAGTGCACGGTGGAGGTTAGGGGGGTAGCTGCAGTGCAGACTGAACTGTCAGCGGATGAACTATCCATTGCAGATTCCAGTTGCCACATCACAGGCACATGGCCAATGCTTGCTCAGTGAAGGAATGACCAGGAAAAGCTTCTGGGGTGGAACTAAGCATTTAGGATGATTCTTCATTTTTAAGATCTTAACTGTATAGAGACGTACAATTGAGGGTCACCATCTTCTTACCTAAAGTTCCTGTGCGGTCTTTGTTAGACACAGGAGACAAGACTATGGAAGCACCACTGCGACCTTGTGAGGACCTCACAGCTGTAGGAAGTACTACTCAGGCCACAACCACAACATACGCTGCCTCATATCTACACAAGGAGAGGGGTTTGATTCTATATTCTCAAAGCATTGGCTCTCGTTTAGGACTTGAGTCGTGACATTGGAGCTCTCACAATGTTTCAGGTAGTTGCTTGTATGCCACTAGTAGCTAGACCTATGCGTTTGGATTTAATTGAAACCCAGAGGATGGCTCTATGGAGAGACAGAGCACTAATGAGGATGGCTCTACGGAGATACAGAACACTAATGAGCAGAGCTGCTGATACTTACGCCCCCTTTAGACTTCCTGGATCCAACCATGGGAGGTAGTGAAGAAGCTTTCTGACTGTGGAAACAAATTGCAATTTGGACATCTGAATATTGCTCACAAATAAAGCATGATCATTCTAATCTGCTATCACCACCCTGCCCACTGACCCTGTGGTTAGTCCAAAAGTAAATGAAACCTCAAAATTCCATTCTAAATTATTTCTAATAGTTTCCTGAATATGGCCTGACTTGATGCTTATAAACTTTTAATACAAGCTTTTTTCATAATTTAATTCAAATTTCCAAACTTTCTATTATAAATAAAAAAATAAACATTTCTGAAACTAAGTGACAACCATGCCAGATGGCGTGAAAAGCAATGAATCTGTTGGGCATGGTGGCACCTACCCTAGCCCTACAGAAGTAATCTCAGGCATCAAGAGCTCAAGGCTGGTCAAGGTTGCCCAAGACCACTCTGCCTCAAAATCAATAGTAATTACAATATTGACCATAAATAATGTAAAATAAAGTGTATTGTGTACACTTGAGATGGAAAAGAAAGAAAAATCATGGCATTTATATTGAGAGAGTTTTTAAACTGGTCAATTATCACCAAAAAGGAAAAGAAGGAGGAGGAGGAGGGAGAAGAGGAGGAGGAAGAAGAAAGAAGAAGAAGAAGGAGGAGGAGGAGGAGGAGGAAGAGGAGGAGGAGGAGGAGGAGGAGGAAGAAGAACCAGACAAGGAAGAAGAACCACTGGGGCTACCCCTGGCAGTGTACTGTGTGGCCTAAAATGTNGAAGAAGAAGAAGAAGAAGAAGAAGAAGAAGAAGAAGAAGAAGAAGAAGAAGAAGAAGAAGAAGAAGAAGAAGAAGAAGAAATAATCTTGAAATATATCTCCAAAAATAAGAAGGCATGTCTATAATGGTGAACCTTAGTAATGTGTATGAGAGAGGCCAATGAGGCTCAGTTTTTACATTGCCACCAAGTACCCCATGCTGCTCCCAGAGAGCTGACCAGCATTGCTAAGCACAAGTTGTGAAAGGATTGATTTCATGAATTGGGTAATCAACAACCAGTCTCCTGGCAAAGAACTCTAACATTCATAAAGGCCTGGGCTGTTACATAGTCGCAACACCCCTGAAATTCCATTGTTGCTCTCTAGAAGCCTAAGCAAATCTCCATTAGCCTCACAGGATACAAATTAATAGGAACACACCGGTGTCCTCTGCAGGGGACAGCCATAAAAAGGCAATTTCAAGAGCCAAGAGGCCCTGAACTCCGTGCAGAACAACAGAGATGGATCCCAGGTATCTGCCGTTGGCTCAAGGCTCTGCAGTACAGATGTTAGCTATTCATGACACCCTCACTAAGGGTATCTCCAAGAGAAAAACAATCATAATACATCATGTGTAACCGAGGTTCAAGCCTTGCTCAGGAGTCACCTCAGTGGATAAAGTACTTGTGATACTTGAAGACTATAGTTTGGGTTTTCAGCCCCCATGGAAATCCTGGGTGGTCACAGAGACTGGCTTGTAATCTCAGGCCTCTCGGGGCAGAGACCAGGAACCCCTAAAACAAGCTGCCTTCAACTGGATCAGCAATCTGTGGGTTCGAGAGACCTCGTCTCAGAGGATAAAACAGGGAGACACTAGACATTAACCTCTGACCTTCACATACCATGTGCAAGCACACACACACACACACACACACACACACACACACACACACACACACAGCCTGATACTCAGCCTCCCTATCTCTGCAAGTACAATTACATTGCTTTCACATGATATGGCTTTTAAAGGGGATGGAGTGGGTGTAAGCCAGATAAATAAATAAATAAATAAATAAATAAATAAATAAATAAATAAATAAATAAAAATAAATAAGAGTGTAAGCTACTGTAAATTTCTATCCAGACCAACTGAAAACTCGCTTGTTCTGGCTGCACTGTTAGACTCTCACGCTGCCTGTGAGATTTACACAGAGAGTTCGTGGTCCGTCATTTTCTTCACAAGAATGGAGCGTTGTACTTAGTTTAACCTTGGTGCAATACAAGGCGCTGAGTCTTTCACAACTTCCATCAGTATGTTTTATGCAACAGCTTTCAGGCACAAATGCTGCTATTTCTAGCTGATGAATGAGGCTCTTGACTACAGAAAATACTCTTTTGTTTGATTTTGATAGAGGCTAGCTTTGAACTTACTCCATAGCTAAGGATGACCTTAACTTCCTGATACTCCTGCCTCCACCTCTGTGCTGGGAATACCACATACACCATCTTACCTTGCATCATTACACACATGTTTACGTGCTCCAGATGCCAGGGACCACATGAGATGGTGGCCTTTCTTCCCCCACTGCCCACCCTTGCTCCCCCCACTCCTTTACACCGATGTCACCCCACATACAAACACTAAGGCTGAGAGTGTTTGAACAAAGACAAGGACTTACCCATAAGGCCTTCTCATTGCTGACTTGTCAAATAGTAACTCGCTGTACGGTAGTCTCTTAAACTTATCTCTGCCAACGGCCACATAGAACTGCCCATTCTCCAGTTCTGCTCCACTCTCAACCAGTTTTCCTTCTAACGTGTATAGCCTGTTGATACACCATGTCAACAATTAGGACCTCCGCAGCATTTAGAGAGCTGCTTAGAATCATAACTAAGTAAAGGCACTTCCTCCTTGACGGGGCTCACCAATTACTCTTCCGGTCACTGGTTCTGAAGCCAATAGATTGGGCAGGGAACCCCCTTCATACTGGAGATCTGGGCATAATCTTTGCTAAAGGGGTGCCTGGCACCACAGAGACCCCTTCTGGTCCCACAAAAACTTGCACAGAATGCATTTGTCCTCCTTGGTTATTATTTAGGGGTAGGGCAAGCATGTGCCACATCACGACTGAAGATAGAAAAGGCGGCCTTCGAGACTTGGCTCTCTCCTTCCAGGAATGACACTTGGGTCTTCAGGCTTACGCAAGTAAGTGCCTTCACCCTCTGAGCCACCTCGCCAGCCCCAGGTCATGCTGTTCAACTCAAGCTTGGCTTCCATGGAAGATTGACTGAGTGATGTTTTATCGACACTGTGTATGTGTGTTTTCTTGGGCTACTCCTATGCCAGTAAGTGGTGTGCCCCATTCTCAGTTAAGGATAGCCTCTGGGCAAGGTACTGCAGCCAAACACGGAGAAGTGGGTCAGAAAAAAAAGAGGTGAGAGGGAAGCGGGGCAGGAGCAAGGCAGCACTAATGACGTAGAACTGCATAGCACACATGCCTCTGCCTCCTTTTTTTAGCCATGCCTAAGCAGGAGAGTGAGCACGGTTGTCCCAGAGCCGTGGGGTTCACAGAGCCTCCCTTACTGTAAAACTGCTGCTGTTACTGCAATTAATATGTCACTTATTGTAAGAATACCGATTTTTTTTTTACTAGATGGTTTAAATTATTTGCAGATTTTTTTAAAGAGAGGAGAGGAGGCCACTAGAAAACTAAACTGTGACGATAATGCAATTTTTAAGATTATAAACAAAAGTAGTTGTAAGGTTTAGACATAAATTTTTCAGATGTCTTATATTACATAGTAAGGTGAATAACAATAATAAAATCCTTCTAGTGCTAGGGAAGTTGAGGTGAGAACATCGTGAGTTCAAGGCTAGCCTGGGCTACACAGTGAGTTCCAGGCTGGCTAGCCAGGACTACAGACCTTGTCTCAAAGACGTTAAAAAAAAAAAAAAGCCACTGATATCAGCTTAACCATATCAGAAGAGCCAAGAACACTGAAAATACCCACAAAAGCCCTGAGAAGTAGTAGAACTAGTCAGCATACAGATGCTAACATCTTTTTATAACGTGGTATCTCTAAGTCTGTACAAATAGCAGCACAAACCAGATTTCTGCTTGACCTGCTGCACTGAGACCACCAATCCCAAGCAAAAGTGCCGTAGCCAGTCCTGGACAGGGAAGCTGTCCTGTCCATCATAGGGTGCCCGGTAGCACCCCACCCTTCCCCCCGTCCATCATGGGGTACCCGGCAGCACCCCACCCTTCCCCCTGTCCATCATAGGGTGCCTCGCAGCACCCCACCTTTTCCCCTATCTATTGTAGGGTGCCCAGCACCCGACTCTGTCCTCTAAATGGGCTTGTTCACATGCCCAGTTGTGCTTACCAAAAATGGCTCCAGACACAGATGTGTATCTCCTGGAAGCAAAATCACCTGGCTGAGACCCACTGGCCAAAAGCCAGACAGCCAGACATTCTTCACCCTCATTTCTCCAAAATAGATTCAAATCAGCAGTTAACTGTTACACTAGAAATTAAAAGGCAGTGTAGTTATGGACCCCAGGACCTCCCAGCCAAGAGCTGGCTGGTTTAGCCTGCAGGTAGATAAAGCCACTGAGGAAATTCCAACCTGTGACTCATTATGTTTCATGAATGTAGCCCTTATTGACCTGTTTCCTTCTGTTGCCTCAAAGCACAAGAATCATGAAAAGGGAGCTAAGCCAGTATCTGTGGATGCTATTGGTAAATTAATATACTGATGCATAACAGAAAGGCATACTGACACTCTTCTACTAAATGAGTGTACTGATGAATAACACTAAGACATATTGATATTAAATCAATATACTGATGCATAACAGAAAGACTTATCAGTGTTCTATTAGGGGAAAATGGGCTCTCCCAGGTGAGCAGTGTCAAGTCTACCATTGAATTAACAATTTAGCTTCGCAGTCGGATGTATTAGCTCACCCCTGAGATCGCAGCGCTCAGGAGAGACAGAACTGCCAAGAGTTTGAGACTACAGAATACGTTCCAAAGCAGCCAAAGTGAGTCCCTGTTTCAAGAAATCAAAATTTTGCCAGGCGGTGGTGGCACACACCTTTAATCCCAGCACTTGGGAGGCAGAGGCAGGTGGATTTCTGAGTTCCAGGACAGCCAGGGCTATACAGAGAAACTCTGTCTCGAAAAACAAAACAAAAAAAACAAAAAAGAAAGAAAGAAAGAAAGAAAGAGAGAGAGAGAGAAAGGAAGGAAGGAAGGAAGGAAGGAAGGAAGGAAGGAAGGAAGAAAGAAAGAAAGAAAGAAAGAAAGAAAGAAAGAAAGAAAGAAAGAAAGAAAGAAATCAAAATTTTAATTTCTCTAAATATTCAAGTGTATGGGAAACGTGTATTTTTTATTTCTGTTAGTGCTTTCATATCTACTTATTTCTACCTAAGAGTTTGTTCATGTTTATGAGAAGATACATTTAGACAAGAAACTTTATAGTGTGTACAGTTTATATTACTTGTTCGGAAAGTCAGCACTTACGTAGATATCAAAACATAAACCTATATTTTCTTTAAAAACTGCACAATTAGTGATGTTGACTCCCTACTGATAAGGTTTAAAAAAGCATAAGGTGACACAACATAAAAGTATTATTTTTATAGTCCACGAGCCAGGAAGATTGGGGCTGGCAATAAAATTAGTGAACCCAGAGAAACACTGAAAACTCAAGATATTTATATACAAAAGTAAAACGCAAACTGGAAACACATTTGAAACTTACACACACACAAAGGGCCAACTTCTCTAAACATAAAGCATGAAAACCAATCGGGCAGCTGTGTAAGGAGTGTGACAGGTTGTGCAGAATGGGTGTAAGCACATGCCGTGCCTTTAGACAGTAGCCTTGGAGCTAAGAGCGCCAGCCTCAGCAAGGCTGTTCAGTTTGCCACTCAGCCATGCTACCCAGAGTCAATGTAATCTGGAACATCTAGTTTTCCTCTCTGGGTCTCATATGCCATATTAATTGAAAGAATATTTAATTCATACAAACACTGAGTTAATTCATTTAAAATGTAAAATTATTATAAAACACCTAGAATGCAAGAGGAAAAACATCAACAGACCATTCTGTATATCAAATAAATAAAAATCAAGAAATGATGGAAGCCATTTCTGTGTGAGCGCATATCTGTGTAGGTGTGAGCATGAGATGTGGTGCCCTGCCGTCTGCACACAGGATGGGAGGTCAGAGGGAGCCGTGTGGTGTGCTGCTCTGACACTCCCCATCTTACTCCCTTGAGACAGGTCTCTCACTGAATCAGGTGCTAAGGTGACTGACATCCAGCAAGCCCCACAGCCCCTCCTGGCTCTGCCTCCTGAGTGCATGTCTTTGTGGGTGCCTATCACCTAACTCTGAGGACGCCACAGGTAGAGAGAGACAAGTGGATTGCTGGGGCTGGCAGCCAGCCTGGCTCTGGGCTTAAAGAACTGAAGAAGAGAGCGGTAGAGCAAGATGCACAACACCCTCTTCTGACCTCCGTGCACACACACAGGTCATGTGTCGCACACACACACATGCACCTACACACCACACCATGCACACAGTACACATAAGAAAGAAAGGAGGGAGAGGAGGAGGGAAGACGGTAGGAAAAAAGGAAGAAAGGGAGGGAGGAGGGAGAGGAAAAGCTGACAATGTGCATGCTTGTACATGCATAGAGTATTTCTGGTTCTAATTTCTATGGTATAAAAGCTACTCAGGAAAGGGACAGAGGACAGAGAAATACTTTAAATTTATACCCTCATCCTACTTGAATTTTTATCATACATTAAGCACTACTTTCAATTAAAACAGTTTATACTTAAATTTTCAGTGATGATAAAACCATAAGATAAACATGGATTCAACTGAAGGGCAAGGGTTAAAGTCATTTGGGAAGTTACTGTAAGCCATGGCTGTGCTTTGTGTGCGTGTGTGTGTGTGTGTGTGTGTGTGTGTGTGTGTGGTGTGTATCCTGGTGTGTATCCAACAGGCAAGAATGTGTTCACTGAGCAGCGCATCAGGAAGGGTAGAGAGAAGTCAGGCACTGAGGAAACAGGAATTTGAGGCGTATGAGTGTGTATTTGTGTGTCCCTGCATGTATGCACTATGTATGTACTCTCAATGTGTTCTTACATCTATGTGGTTCTCTCACACCACTAAATGTTATTTATCCGTGAACTGACAAAGAGATCATTTCAAGGCCAGGTGGATGGCTCAGTTACGAGAGGTGCTTGCCACCAAGCCTGCCGACTTGAGTTTCCACCCTAAGGCCCACATGGTAGGACTTAAGCAACTTTCAAAAGTTGTCCTCTCACCTCTACATGTGCACTGTAGCACATGCCCCCCAACACCCTCACATAAATAAGTAAGTAAATAAACGTAAAATTTTGAGACAATTTCATAGGCTACACCATAGTTTAGATGTTCATTTAATTTCACTGAAATGCTCTTGGCTTTAATTTAGATTAACCTCGCCTATCTCACCTGTCTCCGCCGTAGAACACCTGTCCTTCCTAGCGTCTGCTTGAGACAGACAGTCGGAACCTCGGAATGAACAGTCCTGCCTCTTCAGGGAAAAGAAAGTTAACTATGAATCAAGAGGCTGTTCGGGCTGAGATGTCCTTCTCCCTTAAAGTGGGTTGGTGCTTGCTTATGACTCCACACTAAAATACCAAGGAGAGGTAACACGCGTTCCAGCATGCCAAGTACTGGTGCAAACAGCTCCTTTGAAGTCTCATTATATATCATAGTCTTCATATAAAGAAACGGAAGCACTTTAAGCTTAGCGGAATTTGCCAAACGTCAAATATAGGGCCCAGTGACTTCAGAGCCTTTGGGGACATCTTCGAGGATTCCCCAACGGTCCCCCTGTGGGAAGATGTAACAACGCACCTGTGGACAGCCCCACTCCGAAGAGTTATTTTTTCTGTGACCATCTGTAGTATGTGATCCCACTGATTTAAAGCTTTTTTAGGGATGAGGAGGCGAGATGCCGGGCTTATGAGGTCTCCATTTGCAATCAAGCTGTGAGGGGAAAAGAAAAGAGGAACATATCGGAAACAGTCATGCTCGTCACATTCAAACCCCAACCCCAAGGAAGTACACAGCCAGTTAATTCTGCCCTCCAACTTACAAAATGGTACAGGGCTCGTGCAGCGACTTCCTGAAGCGGGCAGACACGTTGATCCTGCTGTGGACGACCGGTTTCACCTTCAAAAGCAAAGGGAAAGAGATCGATAGTTCCCGACGGGAAACTGGATGCTGCTATCTGTTACACTGAAATCACTAAGGCAATGCCATCTTGTTCTGACTCCACTTTGTGTTTGCCTAGATAGTTCTCAGCCCCGTACCTCACTCCGCACAAAGGCAAAAACCATTTGAGATTTCCATGGCCTTGACCATGGTCCGGATGCACTAACCAAAGCAATTAAACTAAGAGAAAAGTATAAGCCACAAGTGTCTGGCATTAGCCCTGACAGCGCCGCACTTGCAGACAGGAAGCTAGGATAACTGAGGGGCTTCGCCCAGCAGCTATGGAAACAGATGCCGAGACCCTCAGGCACACATCAGGCAGAGCTCAGCGAGCCCTGCGCTTCCTCTTCAAGGCCTGACTGCACTCTGCCCCACGGTTTGCCTCTCCTCAGGCAGTGGCTGCAGCAATAGCAACCAATGGCAGTCCTTAGGGTTTAGGGGTGAGGTCCCCCATTCTACTAATGTGCTTTCTGTTGGCATTAGAAACACCATGACCAAAAGAAACCTAAAGAACAAAGGGTTTATTTGGCTTTTAGTTCCCATCACAGTCCATCACTCGGGGGAAGTTAGGGCAGAACCTGGAGGCAGAAACTAAGGCAAATATCGTGAAGAAATGTTGCTTAGTGGCTTGCTAGCTTGCTCTTTTACACCATCGGGACCACCTTCTCAGGGATGGTATCACCCACAGTGGGCTGGGCCCTCCCAAATCAATCATTAGTCAAGAAAGTGCCCACGGGCTTGCCTACAGCCCACTCTGATGGAGACATTTTCTCAAATAAGGTCCCTCTTCTCAGAAGACTAGTTTATGTGAAGTTGACGGAAACTAATGAGTACACCCAAAATCTGAAAGAAAAAGAACAAGAAAAAGAAAAAGAAAGGCAGCAATTTTGCATAAGTGCAGCTGTCATCCATTGTGCCCCGCTGCACAGGAAGTGCTATGCTAACTTCCATATTCTGCACTTCTTCTCATCGTCATAACTACTCAATGGAGCATCATTACCATAGACATCACTGCTTGAGGAATCTGGAGCTTGGCTAATTTGCCTAATGCTCATGTAAGAAGGCATGTAACTGTCCTCTGTAACACCAGCAGCACTCAGGGAGGAGGCTGAGGCAAGAAGGTTGTGAGATCTAGCCTGGGCTGCAAGGTGAGGCATTGTGAGAAGAGCTGTGGGGGAACAAGGGAGAAGGGGGTGGGGGTTGAAAGAAGAGGAAGGAGGAATGAAGAGAGGAGAGAAGGATAAAAATGAGGAAGAGGAGGGGAAGAGGAGGAGGGGAGGAGCCACAGCAGCAGCATTGTTAGGGAGGGGCCTGTGAGCAGCTCGCTATAGCTGTACTCACTGTAACTCAGGTTAGCCCTGAGTGAGGCGTGGCAGCCTTTCCTCTAAGAAATGGTCCGTGTTTAAGGAAGAATTCGGCCGTTCTCCAGTGGCTGAAACAGTGCCCATGAACACAGATGCCACTTGTACAATAAATGTCGGTTGGAATTGAATTAAAAGCTACTCTAACTCAGACTCGAGGTTTAAAACTTTAATGGTAGCAACTTTTCCAGTTTTATTCCCACAGGTTTGTTGGCCTTAAATTAATATGTAGAGAGATGCTGGTGTTTTGTTTTGTTTCTGTTAAGTGCTTAGCATGTACCGCCTGGGCCTCAACAAAGTCAAGTGCCCAGAGAAACACACGGTAAAAAGGAACTGCCCCTCCCACTCCCGTTCCATAGGCACCAGGCTGGAATCAAAGGTAGCAGTATGCCTTCAGTAGGGTCCCTGCTATCATCAGCACAGATCCAGCAGACACGCAACTTTTAAGCTAAGTGATGGAGGGCTGCGACCATTCAACACCTTGCTTTCTTAACTTGGTGATCTGCTGCGGGGACTGTTCCACACTGCTACTGTGAGGGGGAGCTGCTTCCTTCATGCCTGCTGTCTGCACTGCACCCCAGAGGTGCTGTAACTCCCCTGAAGATGCCAACCTCCCCTGAAGCAGTCCTTGTGTCTCAATGTCTCCCACTCATTTGCACAAATCTGTACATTTATCTACACAATCAGCAAGGACAACTGAGAATTTTCTGAAATAAAGAGTAAGCAATTCTCTCAGGTTGGATGACATTTACGACAAGATCAAGTTGATCTGAAGATCTCTTCATTTGCTTAGCTCATACCACTGCATAAAAACCGGAACTTAACACACAGATCATACCATCTTCGACAGGCTGGGGCTTATGTAGTCCGCAAAAGACCATAAAGCCCTATAGCCCTAGACCTTCCTGCTCTGCGCCTCTGACAGTCCCTTCCTCAGCATCCTCCACCCCCTGAACACAGCTCTACTTCCTTCCAGGCAGTTCAGCTGACAGCTGCAGGGTGCCCATCTCTGATGTCCTTTGCTTTCTCTTTCCCCAGCACTTATTGTGTCATATGTATTTACTCAGTTTGCAAATCGCCAATCCCCTGTACTTCAGGAACTCTCAGCGTTACCCAGTGACATAGTCAGCATGGACTATGTCAGCTGACAAGTTTTCCATGTGTATACATCTTGTCATATACTCATTGGTAGTTTAAAACCCTGTTGGGTTGCTGAATTAAAGATAAGTAAGTTATATAAAGAAATGACTTTGAGGCTCTTGTCTAAATTATTTTACTTTAGTCATTTAGAGAAATAAATATATACGGCTATGAAATAATTTTGTAACTTTATTCTGAATATAAAATTCAGAATAAATTTGAAAAAATGTCATAGCATTTGTGTGAGTACTGGTTATTTTCTCCATGGTTATTTTCAGCATGGCACAGATAGTCTCTAAGGGTTCATGATTAACCACCTAAATTGAAGACTAATCTTAATTATACGCAGCCCAGTCATACTAACTAAATAGCTGCACTGTCATTTTCTAACAGAACTATAAAAGTATCTGAAAAACAAAATGAAAATCATCTAAGAATGTCATATAAAGCAATTTTACTTTTTGAAAAATTATATTTTTGCTTTTGTTTTGAAATGGGTTCTTATGTTTCCTAAGTTTACCTCAAATTTGTCATACAGACAAGATAGGCCTTGAACTACTGATCTGCCTCCCTCCCTCCCTCCCTCCCTCCCTCCCTTCCCCCCATCATTTATCTGTCCCCATCTACTCTCTTTGATTTCTTTTACTCAGGGGCAGAAATGAGGACTTGGTTAGAATTATCCCATCTCTTCCTGATTCATTCGTCTACCCTCCTTCCCAGTGTGTTAGGAATTTTGTCCCTTTCTAGTCCTTGGATGGGACGTGCGAGCCTGTGGGAGGCATGGCACACTAAAGTACAGCATGTGCTAGGAGACCCAGCCTGGCCCCTCCTCCCTAGCTGTGTGTTGCTGTCACTTACTGACCTCCCTGCTCCCTCCCCCTAGCCATGTCCTTACCAGCCTCTCATGACTGCTGTTCCGCTCTGGTCTCCTACAAGAAGATTCAGTCCCACAAGCAATTAGTGATGCCTGTTCCTTTGAGTCTCGGTTGCAGGTTACATACCAAACCTGCTTAGCCTGTTTGCCTGCATGACCTACCCCTGGTCCACCAGGTCTGAGTGGGTATTGCTTACTCTGTAGCCCTGATGTCCACTCCTTCAGACTTAGACTGTAGATCCTTCACATCATTCTCTGGCTAATACTGTTTATGTCACAGGTCAAGGAAAAGTGTATACGCTGATAATGGAATTAATAAAAACTCTTGTTCACTGTTGTCTCCCATTATCCAGAATCATAATATTGAACACCAATAGCACATGGCCAACACCTCTCCCAGATCAGAGCTCTGGGAAGTCCCCATCTCAGTTGATTGGGTTTAATTTATTTTGCATTTAGATGTGATGTTATTGAAAATGCCATTTAGAAACATGCATGTGACAGCACACTCCTGTTACTCCAGCACTGGAGAGGGAGGGGGAGGAGGGAGGGAGGGAAGGAGGGAGGGAAATGATAGGTAGATGGGTGGTAAATAGAGATAGCTAGATGATAGGTAGACAGATAACTGATAGATGAGACAGATGATAATATAAACATAGAAGACAGTTCAAAGTAGATAAAACAATAGAAATAAAAGATAGATAATAGATGATTGATGAATAGTTGAAAGATCAACAAATGATAGATGATCGAGATGATAGATAGATGTTAGATAAATGATAGATTAGATAAAATAGGTAATATATCTGTTAATCAATCAATCAATGTGGAGAGGTTGGAATAATTCTAAGTTAACCTAAAGAGTTGCTTAGTGAGTTCCAGGACAGCCAGGGCTACACAGAGAAACCCTGTCTCGAAAAAACCAAAAAAAAAAAAAGAAAGAAAAAAAAGAAAAAAGAAAAAAAAGAAAAGAAAAGAAAAGAAAAGAGTTGCTTAGTGAGCTAATTGTGCAGTGGCAGCAGCACATCCTGGGCTGCTCCCAGGGGCTGTTAACTGGCACTCGCCACCTTTTCAACCCTGGACCAAGAAAAGCAAAGTCAGCCTAAGGGCCCAAGGGAGCACTCAGGGTGGATTCTCACAATCCAATGAGCGCTCACCCCTGTAAAGGGAGCACTCAGGGTGGATTCTCACAGTCCAACGAGTGCTCACCTCCTGTAAAGGGAGCAAGCAGAGTGGATTCTCACAGTCCAACGAGCGCTTACCTCCTGTAAAAACTCCTTACACTGCTGAAGGGTTCAGTTTGCAATACTTTCTAAAATGCCAGTCTATTTAGAGAAACAAACGTACTAAAGTTAATCATTTGCCAAATACAGGCCAACATACATTAGGTTTTAACTCTACTCTCCTTCTGGTATATGTTAGGGACTTTGAAAATCTTTTTTGTTGTTTTGTTTTGTTTTTTGTTTTTGTTTTTCGAGACAGGGTTTCTCTGTATAGCCCCGGCTGTCCTGGAACTCACTTTGCTGACTGGTCTGGCCTCGAACTCAGAAATCCGCCTGCCTCTGCCTCCCGAGTGCTGGGATTCTGGCTCGTCTTTGAAAATGTTTGAAGAAACTTTGTTACTTTGCAAACATTACCCATCATCAAAGAGGAAACAAAGTCTCTTGCAAAATATTTAATCAATGTTCACCGTTTTTAAAAAATAAAGGATCAACAAGTTTAAAGGCACAAAAAAATAAATAATTTACCTAGGAATTAATATAATAAATAGTCATAGCCAAATATAAAGTGTCCTAAAGAGATTTTTAAAAACTATCCAAGGAACTGGGCATGGTGACATAAGCCTTTTACTCCCAGCATTCTGGAGGTAGCAGCAGGTGGGTCTCTGTGAGTCCAGGCCAGCCTAATCTACATAGTGAGTTCCAAGACAGCCAGATCTGTCTACACAGTGAGACTCTAAAAAAAAAAAAAAAGTGTGAAGCTCAATGGCAGAGTCTTGTCTGGGATACATAAGGTACTGGGCTTGATCCCTGTTACCCACCCTGAATAGAAATGTAGCAGCTGCCATCATCGTCATTCCTTACCCCAACATCACTATTTTCAGTGGGATAGAGGACAGCTAAAGCCAGTGCCACAGTGATCAAACACTCCACAGGACTGAGCCTGCTCTGCTGCCGACCTCAGGGCTTATAAGTGACTTCGGAAAGAACCTCTATCAGGGGATAGTTCATTCTAGGAACTGTCCCTAAACTTAACAGATAAGCCATTTGTCATAGAAATGCTCAGGGTCCGTGACCTGAAAAAGACACCTGAAAGGGAAAGACTTTACAGCAAGAAGAGAAGCCTGTGAGTGGCCACTTCAAGACTCATAAGAAAGATGTAAGACACAGGCTCACTCCTGCTTAGAGGGAACGCTATAGGAGTCAGGTGCATCTGCCAAAGCGAGGGGCACTGGAAGGCATTTTTAAAGGCACACAAAGTAGCTTAAGTTTCAGAGAAATCTAATTTCTAGAGATGACCTAAAATCGAGAGAGCGCAAGCTGGAAGTGAGAAGAAATCTAAGACTTGCATGCCCGGGATGACAAACCTTCTGTAGCGAGTTAGCCAGAGGATGGGCTGGCATTGTAGAGAAGCCAAGGATGTAATAAAGTCCACAGTACCAACAAACTCTTTCCCGCACCTGGAGCCGTCTTCAGGCGCACAGAAGTGTAACAGAAGCTAGGAGCAAGGCAAGAAAGCAGAGACAGAACCCAGTGGCAGGGAAGGCTGGAGGTGGGGCTGGGTAATAGATTCTCCTGTGGCACACACTGCTAACAGTTGGGCCAACTGTCAAGAGACACCTCTGAATCTCCTCAGGATTAGCTTCCAAATCCTAAGAGAAGGCCTAATTTTACTCTTGCAGTGTTTGGAAGCAGTGGTGTAGTGATGGCAGGTCAAGCTGCCTCCAGCTTGTCCTGAAGCTAGTCACGGACTGGGTGACAACCAATTACTCTCCTGGCACTCATCTAACAGAGGCAGGGATACTTTCTTCTGAGGAAAAGTATGATCTGCTTTCAATTCCTACACATAACAGAATGTTATATAAGGTCAACTCTACACACACACACACACACACACACACACACACACAACACTACAAAATTCAAACAAGGTGGGAAATTGAGCCTATTGTTAGGGAAAAACAAAACAAACAACAACAACAAAAAAAAAACCAAGAGCAAACCAGAGATGGTCAGAGATGTTGAGATGGGCAATAAGGTTTTTACTGTAACTGTTACTAATACATTAAACAGCTTGGTGGCATAGGGATGGGTATATCAAACAAAACTCAAGTTATATGGAAAGATCTAGAACATAATTTGAAACTTCAAAAACAAACAAATGAAAATTCTAGAAGCAATAAAACAGAACATCTGAAATGAGAAATTTGTTACATAGGCTTAGCCACCTAGATAGCAGAATATACCTGAGAAAGCATCCTATGAAAGGGGAAACGGAGGCCCAGAGAGATGGCTTTGCTGCTAAGGGCACTGACTGCACAAACCTGGAAGCCTGAGCCCTGGAGCCCACATGGAGAAGGAAGAGAACCGACTCCATGTGACTACTATAACACACACACACACACACAGAGAGAGAGAGAGAGAGAGAGAGACAGACAGACAGACAGACAGACAGATAGACAGACAGACACAATCAACCAATCAATAAACAAATAACTCTAAAAAAATAAATTAGTTCCGTTAATGTTATAAGAAACAAGAAATGAAATGACATTTTAATGCACAAAAAAGCCAAAGAATGATGAATAACAGACAGAAACTTCCACTGCACATCATCAACAAGAAACATACTTTAGGTATAAAGACAGGAACAGATGAGAACACATGGGGAAACACGCTGACTGAATGTTAGGCAAGTCAGTCCACATGGTTTGATCAATGAAACAGTATAGGAGATAAATAATGCCCATTTTCTCAAAAACTGTCATAGATAATACGTATATTTACCTCTAAAGTTGGCTATTTGTTTTTAAAGAGTTTATACTTTTCATTATGTGTGTATATGTGTGTGGTCATCTGTGAGTATGTGCACGCATGAGTACAAATGCCCATGAGAGTTCGCAGAGGCCATTGACTCTCAGGGCTCCGTGACAGGCACTTGTAAGCTGCCAGCCATGAGTTCTGGGATCCGAACTCAGTTCCTCTGCAGAAGTGGAGCGTGCCCTTAACACTGAGTCATAGCTCAGCCCCAAAGTTGAATATTTCTTAGGGGACAGAATATCTACAATATATGCTGAGGTCTTAAAACTATTTTTCTAGTATCATTGTGTTCTTTGATACCAGAAAATTAAGCTCCAACAGACCAAATATTCGCATTTCCGAATATGACAAGAAACTGTTTTTAATCTCATGGGCAGCTATGGTATCAAAGGAAAAAATCTAAAGGAACAGGTAGCTAAACCGTCTTCCGTAATTCAGCAACATGTTGTCTCCGATGCACTTTGATTGTGACCGTTCTGTTTCCTTTGCTAGCTTCTCCTCCACTGGACCCACAGGCAAAGGTCAGCACGCCCTCTCTGGGATTCCACTCCTCCTCTGTTCACTTGTTAACCTGAGCATCCTGCCTCCTGGCTGAGGTTACCCAGCCCACTACTACCTGACAGAATTTCGCCACTGCCAACCAAGTTTCTATCCGTTGCCCAGATCTTTCTCCTGACACTGAATGTGTCCACTTCTTCACCCTAGAATGAACATTCAGAAAAATCTATTTGTTTCTAAGCCTTCACCGAGTCACTGTAACATAAAATCTTAATATTGCGTCTCACTCGGTATTCAAGGATAACTTGAACTTTTTTCAAAGCAGCTGAAAGACAACGTACTGCTGAACAGTCACCACAAAAACTCTATGACGGGGGGGGGGGGGCATAGCTCCCTCTTCCTCACAGTAGGACCTCACAAATCCTCTCACTCTGCTTCCAGAACAGCTGAGCACAATTCCTGCCTTTGGTGCCTTTCCTCAATCAACCACCCATTTCTGAATTCTTCTTCGGGCAGTACAGGCCCAAGCATGCAACTTCCCAGTGCGAGAGTCTACAGAGGCTGCCACTGTCCTGGGCAAAGGTCACAGCCTTGGACCTGAGGTTGGAGCTCATGTTCTCTGGCGGCACCCAGCATGCGTTGGCCTCGTTCACTAATCTACTCACTCGAAGACTGTTCAATCAGCTGGCTAGAGTTCTTCCCCTCAGAAACTCTGAACCTTTCTTCTGCGGGATCTTCTGTGCATCCTCCATTAGTGTAATACACCCTCCTCCTGTTATAACTATTGGGCTGTGTCTTTCTTCTCATTTTCCTAGAAAACACACTCATCTATAACCCATTGGTGATATTTTGGAAATAGAACACTTCAATTAAACAATAATTAGGATGAGGTTTGGGGGGGGTTGTTTTTGTTTTTTGTTGTTATTGTTGCAATTGTTTTTTTGGGGGGTTTTTTTTTTTTGGGGGGTTTTTTTTTTTTTTTTTTTTTTTTTTTTTTTTTTTTTTTTTAGCACAAACCATGCTCAGAACTCTATCCAAACTTCACCCCCTTTGCTTTTTATGATATCTTCATAGGGCAACCATTTTTTATTTTCTAAAAGCTTACAACTTGAACTATAAAATGCCTTTAAGTGCATCCACATTTATTACTATAAAGGACCTTATAAAGTTAGCACTGGTCTATGTTTTATTTTTATTACATCTCATTTATTTATTCCGGGGCAGGGGTGCACCGTGCCACAGTAGGTGTGCAATGTCAGAGGTCAACTTTGGGGAATGGTTCTCTCATTTTACCACGTAGGTCCCAGGGATTGAACTCAGGTCGTCAAACTTGGTGGCAAGTGCCTTTACCCAGTGAGCCCTTTCCCCTATGGTTAACACTGTTCTAACCATGACGAGCCTCCTCAGGAGCCAAATAGTCACAGACACTCCTTGTTTCTCCTCCCAGGTTTCTTAGTGACCATATTGCCTGCTAGGGGCGTCAAGACAAAGCTGTCCACTAGCACTTGTAGTCATCTAATTGAGGTCTTTATTGGGGGACGTGAAGATGAACAGGCACGCGTACTCTAACATTAGCATATGCCCTGTTCATTCAATGATCTCAAATTCACTCCCTCCTCTCTCTTCAGCTACTATTGTAAAAAAAAAAAAAAAAAAAAAAAAACAGATGACATGATCTCATGAATACAATTTTTTTTGCACACAGAACAAAAATCAAAGCTTACAGAAATTCCAGATCCCAGAAGTGGTGGCAGATTCAGGCCCCTGGCTGAATAATATTTTACTGTTCAGCTCTGATGATTTTAAAAAATTCCAACCAGCCTAACTTCAGGAAGGCCCTAGTCACAGAAGGTGTGGCTAATTACAATGGGCATGGTGATCAGAACATCCCCAGGAGACTACAATTACTCTGAGCTGATGAAACACCTCGGCTCTGCCCGGGTCCTGTGCGGATCCCTGCGCTGTGCCCAGCATAGGCACCAATTCCCAGAAGATGGGCTAAGGTTCATCTGTCAGGCCGGCTTAGCCCCTCTTACTCAGATAGCTTTGCCAAATATGTTCACTATCAAATGGATTTATACACCTGTCTTCGACTGTTGTCTAGACAGAATTCTTCCTTTCCCTAGAGCAAGAAAACAATTCAAAACAAATTAATAGTTTAGCTGTTCAAAGCACAGCAGGATGGGAGATTCATGTTTAACTTAAAAAGGATCCAAAACAGGGGTGGGTGATGACTCTGTGAGGACCTGAGATGGATCTCCAGAACTTATGGAACAACAACAACAAATGCCAAGTATGGTGGTGTACATCTACAGCCCTAGTACTGGAGAGACCAAGACGGGAGGACCCCTAGAGCTTGAGGGCCCGTCACTAGCATACTTGCTGAGTCCCAGATCAGTGAGAGACTCTATGATCTTGTTGGTCCTCCGTGTGTGTGTGTGTGTGTGTGTGTGTGTGTGTGTATGGAGGACCAACAAGATGTCTTAGGAGAATAAAAGTGATTTCCATATAAGCCTGAAGACCTGGAATCCACAGTGAAAGGAGAGAACTGACACCCAAAACTGTGACCTTCACATGCATAAATCAACACACACACACACACTCTCTCTCTCTCTCTCTCTCTCTCTCTCTCTCTCTCTCTCTCTCTCTCTCCAAAAGATAAAATATCTGTCACAGAAGTTAATTCTTGGAAAACATTTAAATGTTATGTATACTAAACAAATGCTCATATTGCTAAGTCTTCAACCAAATTTGATCCAATTAAATCTATTTCCCAACATGTCTAATGATTATAAGCCATTGACATTACAGTCTAATTTTCTCTTTATTACACTCTGTGGAATATTTTTGAAAGATCACGTTAACCCTGGGAACTCCTTATATGTGATGTTAAATCTCTGACTAATTACCTTAATCTAAAAATGATTAATTCAATGGGTGCTTTGCCTTATATAGAAAGCAGACAGTACTTGAATACTGTCAAGGCATTCATAAGTAAGTCTGTGTGGGTCCCTCTAATGCTATGCTGAAGAGAACAATATGACCCCTATAAAGTTAAAAAATAACCAATTAACCCAAGAGAACTCTCAGAAGTTACGGGAACTGCCACTAGCCAAGCATTGAAAACGAATGCTGCTTAGGGCTGTGCCTTTCCTTTGCATGGTCCTTCTTACTACACCACGCTTGCTGTCTCACCAGCAGCAGCTTCTGGCTTGTTTTGTTTTCCCAGATTGGGTCTAGGTTACCAAACCAATCTGGAAAGCAGAATATATATTCTCACTAAGAATACAGAGGATCCAACACAGTATAGATAGCAATCCCAGAGTAGGGTGGGCAGGGCAGGAGACGGAGGCATGTAGAATAGGGAGACATCTTACACATGCATGGAAACCAGGGTTCCTGCGCCACATATGTGCCACACATATGTGCATGGTATAAACACATGTGTACTCAGAGTTTATTCTTAATATTAAGAAAGCTATTGGCACACCAACATATGTACAAGGGGGAGAAGCTACTGTTGTTAGCCAGCCCTGGCTTTAGGCTTTATGCTAAGGATTCAGCGTGGAAGAAGGCAGACACACACACACACACACACACACACACACACACACACCAACACCACCACCATCACCTTTTCTCCCTGGAGCATAAGAATGGCAATATGATTGTAGAGGAGGAACACTCAGCCTCCCATGGGAGCTCTGAGCTGGCCTAGAATGTCAACAACTCTTCACCAACAGCATTTCCCGACAGGCACTGCTTTGTCACCTGGGTGACTCTACATGTGCAAACCTAGGATATGGATCACGCATTTCACTTCCATGTCCCTAAAATAATTTAAAGGTCTTACTTTCTCCAGAGACATTAAAATAGTACTACAATGCAAATTATCTTAGGCAAAAAGAAAAGCTTTGAAATTTTTACTATTAAAAATATGACTTTGCTAACCCTGGGTGTCAAATAATCACTAAGACAACAGAAATCTCTGATGTTTGCAGTGAATATTATGTAAACACTTGGAATCAGATCCAGGTATCCTTTCATAGCTTGAGAAATAGACATCAATGTAGAAATATGAGAGAATACCAATTGCTACATTCACCTAAGTTTTTCTATAAAATCATCAACAACTTCATTTTGGTTGTTTTCTAGACTCTCTGTCTGTAGCTTTGTATTGCACAAGGCAAACGGGATAGGAACTAATTTTGCATTGGCAAGCATCATTGATTTTGAAAAGACAAGAGATCCAAGAAGAAATTGGGTTCAGAGTTGCATAATGCACAATCAAGCCTATGGTACCTCTTCTAAACGGTTGCAATGCGTATTCTATCCTTCACCAAAATCGTTAAATGTACAAGTAGTGTTATGGGCCTGAGATGTTTTCTTTTCTAAAAGCAAAATATGATTTAAGCGTGTTTCTAACTTAGATTAATCTGAAATCTGAAGTTAATAAATGCTTTTCCTACGTATGTACAACAACAATACTTCTCTGATAGAAGTCCCAGCAAAGAGCCAATGAGATGATTCAATAGGTGACTGCCACCATGCCTGAAGACCTGCATCTGATCCCCGGGACCCACGTGGTGGAAGGAAAGAACTGACTCCATTACCCTCCCATCTCCACACGAGGAATACACATATCTGCACAAGTTAATGAATTAACAGTTACCGAGGTATGGTGGTACATGCCTTTAGGTTAGAGGCAGAGGCAGACAGATCTCTGGAGTTTGAGGCCAGCCTGGTCTACATAGCAAGTTATGGGACAGTCAGGGCTACATAGGAAAACCATGTATGAAAAAAAATGAAATAAGCAATACTTGTGAGAATACTTCAATTTCTAGAGTGGAAGGTGACACTCATAAATCGATGCCTTTTTAAATGGACAGTCCTAGACATTGTGTTTGTGAAGCTCTTCAGTGAAGTACTTCTACCTGAAGAAACAACCATGAGTCAAGTTCATCCAAGCCAACCACCAGCTGTTACTGCACTTACACCATCTGAGATGCACAGAAGGCCTCCTGGGTCATCCACACAGATCACAGGGAGCTTAGAAGTCAGGGCTAGAGACACAGACTTGAGGATAATTATTGTATGGGTGATAATTAAAGCCATGAAACTAAATGAACTTGCCATGTGTGATAGCTAATTTTCATTGCCAGCTTGACTAGAGTTGAAAGCACCTAAGAGGCACACTTGTGGGTGTGGGGGTCTGTGAGGGCATTTCCAGAGAGGTTTAGAGAAGGGTCTATGCTAAATTAAATGTGGGTAGTACCCTCCCATAGACTTGAGGCTCATGCATGAATAAAAATGGGGGGAGAGAAAGCCTGATGAGCCAGCACTCCCTTCTCCTCTCTGCTTCCTTCCCGGCTGTAGACACAGTGATCAGCTGCCTTTCCCTCCCCCTGGAATGCCTTCCCTGCCTTGATGGATTGCATCGGCCAAACCATGAGCCAGAACAGAGCCTGCTCTCCTTAGGTCACTTCTTGTTGGGTGCTGGTCACAGCAACAAAAGTAATGAATATACTAAAGAAGGAGCAGGAAGGGGAAAAGCGGGTTCCAGACCAACCCTTGGAGTTAGGTAATGGAGGAGAAAAAACTAGAGGAGAAATAAAGAGAAATAGGGAAATAAAAGAGAACCAAGAGAGTGTGATGCTCTGAAGGGAAGACTGGCATTGCTTTTGATATTGGTATTGGTATTGGTATTGGTATTGGTATTGGTATTGGTATTGGTATAGGTATAGGTATAGGTATAGGTATAGGTATAGGTATTGGTATTGGTATTGGTATCAGCATTGGTCTTGGTATCATTATTGATACTGGTAATTGAGCACTGCTAAGAGGAAGATTAACATAAGAAATAAATACTAAAGCACTGGCAAGTTTAGACTGAATGAAGAAATCTAAAGTCTTACATGGTCTTATAAATATGAGGGGAAAAAAAAAAAAGCAAGGACAAAATAATGAAAACGAATTCCTCAGGTCAGAAGCCATTGTTGAAGAACAGCCTGCTGGGGCAGTGCAGGGAAGCGTCGTCTTTGAAATGGTTATTTTCTTTAGCAACTGTCCATGGAGTGTCCAACTAGGACCTTAAGACCATCTGACATTCTCTCATCAGCACGTGCCAGCTCCCTCTTACTACTGAAAGAGGCAATATGTTTTCTTTCTTTTAAAGACAAAAACAAAACTTGTAAAAAAAATTATTTTATTTTATTTTATTTTATGTGTGTGAGAGTTTTGTCTGCATGTAAGCAAATCTACCTCATATATGAAATGCCCATGGAGGACTGAAGAGGGTATTGGATTCCCTGGAGTCAGAGTTACTGGCCACACCATAAACTGTCATGTGGGTGCTAAGAACCAAGCCTTTTGCAAGAGCAGCCAGTGCTCTTAACTGGAGCCATCTCACCAGCCCTCCACTAAGTTCTCACTAAGAGCTCGTAGACTGCTCTGTCCTGAGAAAAACCTCTTCCCTTTGTTCTCAAGCCAGACCAGAGGCCATCCCTGCCCCTATGTGTGAACACTGAGATTCAGCCCCTTTAATATCCCGGAGTAAGAGTTCCTTCACAGGACAGGCTTCTCTCATTGTTTGACTCAGTCTCAGAAATAAACGAACCTGTTACACATCGATAACACAATCAGACCGGAAAGGGAGCATTCCGGTCCACCATAGGCTTAGGTGCTAGAAGGTACAGCTCAGCTGGAGGAAATGGATCGCTGAGGATGGACCCTGACATCGGAGAGCCTGACACCACTTCCTGTCTCTGTGCAGATGCAGTATGGTCACCATGCCTTACATTCCTGCCACCATGTTGTTGTGGAAAACATTTTAAAAAGAACCCGCCAACTCTCTGCGTGGCCGACCACGCTTCTGTGCTCCTGCCAGCCTGCCAATTCTCTGGGCCACAGGGCTCCCTCCCAGCCATCTGGGGGGGGGGGGCGGGTGTAGAGGGGGAAGACCGAGTTCCTCTCATGTCCATGCAGCGCTCCACACACCTCTGGAACGGTTGCATCTCACAACACCCAGTACCCTGGTAGGATCGTGATTCTTTAAGCTTAATTAACCAATCAGATTTATTTATCAATAATAACACAATCTGCAAGATGCCAACACACTAATTTCCAAGCCAGTTGATAATGATAAAAGCTTTATCCCAATATTTCTAACCTTGTGAAATTATAGCTACTTGTGGCTGGTAAATGCGGCAGGTACACATCGGAAGCCATCTTGGTTCTTCTCCAGACCCTCTGGGATGACCTGTCTCTCTGCAACTCTTAGCTACACCCGCCTTTTCCCTGTCCAATCACAGCTCTCCTCTACACTAACGGAACAGGACAGGGAAAATCCTGCGACACCATATATCCTCGGATTGTAAGCCAAAATAAATCAATCCTTCCTCTCTTACTTTGCTTCTTGTTTGTTATTCAGTTACAACAACAACAACAACAACAAAAAGTAATTCATACAGCGGAAAAGGGATGGGGAGGGCTCATCTATGTTGCCTGGGAAAAGAGGATCCTTGCTGTATATTGGAAAATCTAAACACAAAAGCACCAAATGCCTATTCTATACTGTACTTACCAAAATGCTTCATCTATAGGTATGGGCTAGCAATCCTGCAACCATTTTGTGTGTATATAGTACATCATATGATATTATTTAATTAATTAAATAATATTATTAAATTCAATGTGGCTATTAATGAGAACAGGGGTTTCCACTGTTACAGAAAGATGTTGGAGTTCCAGAGGTGCATTTAGCATGTGGAACTTATTCAGAGAGAATTACAAATAAGGAATGGGTACAAGTCAGAAGGAGTCCTACTGTGCTGGAAGGAGTCCTACTGTGCTGGAAAATAACTGGATATATGAGGATGAACTCAGATGCCCAGAAGCATGTCTGCATACATTTACATGTATGTAGATGGATGGGTGTAGAATACTGCAGCAGTATGGATGCGTGTTCTCATGCATCTACTTCCTAGCCCTGTGTACAGACGTCCAAGCTGTGATACCCCAAGAGCAAGGGACACTCCATGCCCAGATTATGGGTTTGAATACTACCTGAATCAAATCCAAGACCAAGTACTAAAAATTACTAATGAATCTTCAATATCTCTGGTATTAGAAAGTAAGGAAGCACTCGGAGACTAGCAGGGCCTTGACAGCCATCTTGATGGATTGACCAGGGTCCAAAGCAGGGATAATATAAGCAACAAAATGAATAATGACAGTATTGGATTTTAGCTAAAAACAAATATCCATAGTTCTGACAAAATGACAGAACTACCTTACGGTATAAGTCTGATGACATAAGATCATCTTCAGAACCCAAGGGGAGGTCGAAAGAGAAAATCTGTGCCACGAAGTGCTTCTAACCTCCATGTGCACACTGTGACACATGTGTATGTGCATACATACAAACATTAATAGTAAGTAAAATTTAAAAAAATAAATACCCATATCCATACTAACACATAAGGTAAAATGAATAAATAAGAAGAAAATTGCTCTGTACAGTAGAACTCCAGTTAGAAATGTAGAAGCAATAAAGAGAAGAGGAAACCATCACAGGCCAACACACGATGTCAGCTGATGCAGAAAAGAGCCACTGGTTCATCATGGACTCTGGGTGGAGCCCTGACTAAGGGAAACTGTGTACCCACACAGTCTCCAAGTCTCTCCATCTCCTGTCATCTTAGAAGGCTGGCAGATATGACACGTAGCTTTGTGATTAAGGTTAGCATCATCGTCAGCACCCCACACTCACATCATTCACTGCCAGGACAATTAACACTAAATAAGAGGCTTGATTCGGCCTGCTGAAATGAGATTTCCCTGCTCTCAACTGTCTGGGCAAATCAGATACTTTGAACAGTTTATTGTCTCTCTGAAAGGAATATAGTCCTTTGCGATGCTAGACGGGCATTCGTCACTAAGATGTTCATAAGAACATCTTCTCAGGGACTTCTGAACCATCTCTCAGAAATGTAAGGAAGAGGAGCCTGACAAGATGGACCAGGGGGTAAAGGTACTTGCCAGTAAACATGGTTACCTGAGTTAGATCCCAGGACCAAGATGGTGGAAAGAGGGAATCAGTTTCTACCAGTTGTCTTCTGACAGCCGCAGGTGTGCCATGGGATGCACATATCTATCCGTAATGCCCCCCAACACAATACACACACACACACACATACACACACACACACACATACACACACACACACACACACACACACACACATGAAAGATTTAGGTAAATCCTTTTAAATATTTATTTATCTTTATTTTATGTGCACAGGTATTTTGCGCATGTATGTCTGTGCACCGCAGAGAATGCCTGGTGCCTACAGAGGCCTGAAGAGGGTATAAGATACCCTGGACCTGGAGTTATATAGATGCTCGTTAGCCACTGAGAATCGAGTTCCAATCCTCTGGAAAAGGAATTAGTGCTCTTAACTGCTGAATCTATCTCCAGCCCCAATAAATAAAGACTTTAAAGCAAAGGTAAAGTCCATGGAGGGAGGCAGCGCCTTATTGAAGAGCCCTTATTGAAGGGCTGGTTACTCGGCATCTGAAAAACATGGCTGTCAGAGGTTGTAGGTGCCAGGCTATACAAAATGGTGAAGAATCCTTCTGCCTTGCAATCCTTGGTAGACTGTCTATAATTACCATCTATGCCAATCAGAGCGAGAGGTATTTTTCTCTCTGCCCCCACCTTTTTATCTCCTTGTGGCGATGGTGTCTTGTTTCTGATATTTCCTGGGCAATGCCTTCTGAGAGGACATGATAGCAGGACAAAGCAGCATTTTCTGGACTCTGTGTTCCTGAACTGAGTCATCTCAAGCAGGCCACAGGAAACAGCACGCAAACACAAATTAAGAGACCTGCTACACACCTTTATTTATAACAGCCAGAAGCTGGAAAGAACCCAGATGTCCCTCAATAGAGGAATGGATACAGAAACTGTGGTACATTTACACAATGGAGTACTACTCAGCTATTAAAA